>NW_007249963.1:1021091-1182635 GCF_000164805.1 Carlito syrichta | reverse complement strand
ATCCCCCAGCAGTCTCTGCCACAAGAGATTTTACATACTTTTGGGTATTGTCACCGATGAAAGATAGGACTGAAACACAGCTGACTTGCTGTGTGCAGATTTATCCTTCCTCGTTTTCTGACTTTTGGGTAAGGGGAATGCTGGACCTTCTCAAGGGAAGCATCTTCTGGGGGAAGAGAGGAAAGGGAAAAATATGACAAAATGAATCACCAAGAAATCATAGCTCCTTAATTACCGTTGACCCATGTGCATACATTTAAAACAATTAAGCAGATGTGACAGGAAGTTAGGCTCGCACAGGGGAGAACCTCAGAGAAGTAATTGGTAAGTAGCCCACAAAATTTTAGCACCTCCTTAGTACACAGCTGGGGCTGGCATTCTTCTACAGACCTGCCATGTTACCCATTTTTTACTCTTTGTTTCCCTTGTCCTCAGCATCAGAAGGAGGTTCATCTAAGCAGCTTGAATTTGCTGAGCTGGACAAAGCAATTTTCTGGTGTCATCTCATTTGTTAGCAACTGTGAGATGTCAGCACCATGCCTGGTGTGGACCCGGGCAGTACATACAGGTCCAGATGCACAGAGAGCACAGACAAGAAAACGTCTGGAGAACTGCGAGAAAGACTCTGAGTAATGCCTCTGTGTGATACAAGAAACCCAGAGAGTTAACAGTCTCCAGGGTCCTGGGAGTCATTTGATTTTTATGGTAAACCCTGGGAGAACTTTTTCCCTACCATTCCTATTTTGAGTGTAAGTTTATCTTGTTTGTTTTTATGGATGCTAAAGACAGGAAGCCTTTAACACCGAAAAAGTTCTCAGATTTGATCTAATCATCACTCAGCCAGATTTGCCAATCCAAATCGGATTTTGGAACTCCATGGAGAGAAGGGATCTGGAAATTTGGAAAATGCACAATCACTTCTTCCTCCAGACCATACTGCAAAGGCCAAAGAGATAGAGATGGGTCAGGAACAGGGTTGTGCACTCCCCTTTAGGTGCGACTTTCCTGAGAATGGCCACCATATATGGGTTCACTCCTTATCCCTAGTAGAATAAACTGAAACCCAGAAGGGACCAAGGGCCTGACCAACTTCCTCTCTCGCAGATCTGAGGACCCACAGTCTTCAGCCTGCCACAGAAATGTTTCAATCATCTGGACTATTTTGTGTGGTACTTAGGATTAGAATGCCTAGTGTCCAAATCTTTGGAAAAATTCCCTATGACATTATTACACCACTCTAAGCAATTCAACTGCTCAAAATGTATTTGAAGATTTGTCACACTTCTTGCTTTGTTTCCTTCTTTTTCTCCCTGACTTTCCCATCTCATGTTTCTTTAACCGATTATTATCTTCACAGCCAGCGGGCAGGAAAAGGAAATTTTAAAAAACTGTCTCCTTCCTTCAGTGAATGGAAAGGGGCCTCCTCCGGATCTTCCTTGATATTCCCTCCTGAGAGACATTTGATTCCAAGTTGATCATGAAGGTCTTAGTTCATAGTCAACACCAAAGTGTCTATAGAACAGCATGGAAAAGGAAACTTTTGTCATCGATGACAAAGAAGAGGACAATTCAGGAAGTTCAATCAAGTAACTCTAAAACATAGTAGAGGCCTCACAGTCAAAGGCAGACAGGGGTCAATAATGCAATGAAGAGTAAAGCCATTTGGGTGGAGACTGGAGGCAAACTGAAGAGCATCTGCCCCATCTGAAGGGGGTGGCACTCCCCCATGCCTGTTCATGGCTGCCAGACCAAGTGTGGGCCCAGTATTGTCAGATCTACTGATATTTTTAGAGAAGCGGGGAAGATATTCTTATATGAATTATCCCAATTCTGTGATGATGAAAACTAATTTGTGCTTTTAAAAATATTTCGCTGCCCTAACCAAACAGGGCCTTTGGTTTACACCTCTGCAAGTCTATCCCTCTACAAATAATTGAGAGTCAGCTATTACTGATATGCTTCTCTTGCCCATTTGTACATATCCTGTCATAAAACTAACATGTGCAGTAGTAAAATAAAATAACATTAAGAACATATCACTAGTCGCTGGGTGTGGTGGCTTATGCCTGTAATTCCAGCACTTTGGAAGGCCAGGGTGGGAAGATTGCTTGCAGCCAGGAGTTCAAGGTTACAGTATTCCATGATCACACCACTGCTTCCCAGTCTAGGTGACAGAAGGAGACCCTGTCTCTAAAAACAAAAAGAAAAGAGCATATCACTAGGAATACAGATGAAATTCAATCTACAGTAAAAAGTGAGAATTTTCTTCCTCTCCTTACAAGTGTATGGGCTTTTCTCAGCATTTTAAGTTACTGAGCATTACTAGACAGAATTTTCATTGAAAAGAGATTTTTAAAAAGTCATTAAAATCAAAGAATTTGGCCTTAGAAAACTGGGCCACAGACATTACTAATAAGCAGCATTGGGCAGGGGTTGAGAATTCCTCTCAATTAGACCTCAGAAAAGAGCTGTTGACTGATTGGAAAAGGAAGACTTGCTTAAATACAGCCTCATGGGGGAAGGAAGAGAGGATTTGAATAAAAGTGCTGAAAACCTGAAACAAAGCAAAAGTCCTGTAAACAGCCTAGAGAACAGAGCAGACAAGTCTGTCTGGCTTGTGAAGGAATGTAACCCATCCATGACAGGTTCCCTTAAAGGATCGGGGAAGCCTTTATAGGGAAAATTAGCAGACACACAAGTACCTATATACCCCTTTGGCCAAAGCTCTGGGCCAGAGTCCTTCGGAGTTTGGGGTCTGATTATTTCAAACGTCTAAGCTATTAGATACATCTTCTTTACTGGAAATGAACTTGACCTGCATCCCACTCCCACACCCAAACCCATCCCTGGATGTGATTAATTGGTCTGAATTCATAGTCACTGGACAAGTTTATTGGACATCAACTGACTTCATTATCACATATCTATTTTAACAAAAACTAGTTAATTGAGAATTTCTATAAATCCAGTTTTAATAGACTATGTTTCTTTATACCTAAAGAAATGAAACTGGGGGAAAACTTGAAAATAGTAACTGAGGCACTGATGCTTTTTCATCATCATAAACTTAAGATAGCTCAGTTGATTGTTTTATATCTCTATAACAGGGGAATGTATAGTTGGGTACACAAGAAACAACCCAATTCTCCCTGCCTTTGTGAAACCTGCTTCTAAGTATTTATTTTAATTTATATTTTAATAGAAAACTCTCTTCTTACAGCTTATGTGTAGCTCCCTTTAACTGCTGTAATGTTTGAGGGTCTGGGAAAGTAGGGTCTATGTGTTCCTGTAGATTCAATAATGCCTGCTGGTATTGTGTCAGCCCCTATATCCAGGGGATCCTAGGGCTTAGGAAGGTCAGGAACTGTTATTGTTCTTCTTGTTTGGGGAGTATGAGAGCACTTCTCTATTGTTTAAAGACCCTGATGAGAAGTTTTAAAATTATGTAATTAGTAATAACTTAACAGCATTTTAAAAATTTTATAACAGAGTGGGAAACACAGAATAATCACACCAATGTAAAAAAAAAAAAACCCCAAAATAAAATGCATAGACAAAATATGAGATATATGCTAAAATATTTATCATAATTTTCCTTGGTCATGGGAAATTTAACAATCTTATTTCTACAACAAATAAAAATGAAATGTCGTTTGACTTCAGAGAGGTGTTTTCTTCCTATTATGATAAAGGCAAATAAAGGAAATTAATTAAAAGGAGTTAGAGTTTTATTGCATTTAATTTTTGTATGCTGAGCATCAATCGTTTTTAATAATTAAAAAGTCACTTTATAATTTACACATTTTTAATTTATGAAGCAAGTGTCCTTGTCACCTGGCCTCAGTCATCTATACAGAGGAGGAGGGATGGGATATTATAAACTGACTGTCCCACAGCCCAGGCTCTAGTGCTCAGGACCTAGCAGGACTCTGGCATTGGACATTTGATCTCAGCGCCAGCAATGAACTGCATTGTTCCTGAGGGAAATGAGTGATGAGAGCACTTCCCTCCACCATTTTTAAAAGCCAAGTCCTTGATTTTCATGGAGGGAAGGAGGGGGCATGGGGGAGTGTAGTTTACCACATCACATTTTCCCATTTTCATCTATCATAATTTAGATCTTTACATTCTGGAGTTGGTGATTGATAGCTTCCAAACACATAAACACTCTCCACCTGTACAGAATGCACCAGGGACTTCACTCTCATAAAGACAGGATCAAGGTAGGAGTGAATAAAATTCTAAAACCCACTCCTTAGCGGGAGTCAGTCCCAGGATCGGCCATGGCCGTGGAAGGTGACAGTTTCTGGATGCTGTTAGTTTGCAGCAGATTGAAGTTTTGCAGTTTTATCTATTACCAGAAAAGCCCTCCAAAAAAGAAAAAAAATGTAGCCAGTGGGGGAGAAAGCAGGAGCCCCACCGTCTCATTTTTAACAAGGACCAGCTGAAAAATGAAGGCACACACCACACAAACCATCTTATGTCTGCCAATTCATTTCCTGGCCCCAAAAGAAAAAAAAAAACCAAAAAAAACCCGTGTTTCCTCTTATGCAGGCCAAACATGGCAAAGCACCAAGGGAATTCTGAATGGAATCAATTGCACTTGTTACTAACTGAGTTTTCTTTTATTCTTATATTACCAAGGGCTGGATACTCAGCTGCAAGCAATTATAATGAAGAGTTACTGAGTAATGGTTTCCAGATTGCTCCATGATGGGGCATTAATTGAAAGGGACAATTTAAGAGCTTAGGCCATGTAAATGCATTTCTTATTCTGTCAGATTGAGAAATTTCTGGATGCAAAAGGCTGAAATGCTCAGAACTGATAAAGACTTAATAATGCCCATTTAAACCAGCATTTTCAAAACGAGTTTCATGTTTTTAAGGGAACAAAAATAAAATGGTGAACCTGTGGGCTTGTTCAATCAGGAAAATGTTCTAAATAGCACATTTGCAAACTGCACTCATATTATAAACACACACATTATATAAAATGTGATTTGATTAGTCTGTTGCACTGTAAAGCCAGTTAAACTTTCAAGTAAACTTTTATTTTTCAGGTTGCATGCTATTATAATGCATATTAAGTGCTCTCTCCTGCTATCTTATTCTGTGTGTATACTTTAAGATTTTAAACAGCATTTAAAAACAAAAGAGTTTTATATATGTGTGTCTCATTTAAAATTTAAAAGAGCATTTTAAACAGATTTGTATGTATATGAAAATGGACCTCCACAGAAATTAACTATCAAGTTCATATCAAAAAGCTTTATTCTGCCTTATTAAAAGGGGACTTTTATTTCCCTGAGCCCCATTAAACAGCAACATTTTCAAAGAGGTTCTCTGATATGTCACACTAAGTACAAACATCATAAGAGAGTAAAAGCCAAGCAAAGAAGAAAATCTCCACTCCTCTTTTTTAAAAAGTGAGTAGCACTAGTTTTTAAGGTCTAATTTCAGACTTCTGCATTAGTACTCATCGGAAGGAAAGAAAGAAGGAAAGGAGAGAGGGAAAGAAGGAGAAAGGGAAGGATGGGTGGATAGATTAGATAGATAGATAGATAGACAGACAGATAGAAATAGATTCAGATACATTTTAAGAGTTAAATTCCAAGATGAAGGAGAGATGGCACCACCGATCTTTCTCATTCTAAATCTGAATTACCATCTGAGAATTGAACTTTTACCCTTCTTTCTGCCTTAAGCCTCTCTCTCCCCTGTCTGGATTTGTGCAGAGGAGCTGTGGTGCTAATGGTAGGACTTCTCATAGATCCTTGACACAAACCATGGCATGGACAGCAAAATAGGAAGAAGAAAGAAGTCATCAACCTGGGTAGGCTGAAAGCTTTCAGTTCTCTTACAAGAAAGTGAGAGGTCAAGGTCTCATGGTATTGTCGCTAGTGTTACATTGCCTATTTTCACTCACTGATTCAACAAGTTATGATGAGCCTGTTCTTCATCTATCACTTCAAACGCTGGCTAAGCACACGATGAAGATGAGGACATCTTACCCACTCATGAGCATATTTCATTTACTAGGCAATTCCTAGACTATTCCTTGGGTCAGAATCTTTTTTCTTATTGGATTAGTCATTCATAGAATGAAAGCCCTGAGTTAATATCTGACTCTTCAGTTTGGATTGTTCCTTATTTGATAACAGGGAAAGCAAGTACAATCAGCAGTAAAAAAAAAAAAAAAAAATCTGGTGGTCTTTTCTGTTCCCTCTAAAGTCAAGGTCAAGCCCCATCAGAATGTCTCAGACAGCGGTTCTTAAAGTCAGATGCCTGGAATCTAAAACAAAACCTCTTGAAAAGTGAATGGTCAATTTGGGTCAGGGCTGAGTACCTTCATAAGCAATAATGTAATCTAAATTAATTATTCAGACAGAACTGTCAAGAATCCAAGATGAGACAGGGAAAGTATTCTTTGCCACAAAATAAAATAGGATTGTAGTATGCACTTGCATGGCTAGGGCCAGCAGATAGCATTGTCTCAAATGTTCCCTTTTTATTGACAAAAATCTACACTATTTATTTGTCCTTTATTTTGCTACCTTTTCTTTTCTTTTTTTCCTTCCAGTCATTGCTGAAATTTGACATTTAACTGTGAATTTCAAAACCCCATTATTTATTTCTAAGATTTAAGGGGAAACATCTTGAATTTAAAAATAAATAAGCTAAAAATGAAGACTTAGACTGTCTATATGAATTGACCTTGTGATTTCACATTTTGTGGTTGTACTGATAAATTATTTTAAGTCACATCGTAATTTTGCCTAAGAAATGTGAGCATTACAGGGTGTTTTTAAAATATAATAGGGGCAATTTTTCACCCAGCCATTTCCTGGGCTGCTGCTACTCTTAGTAGCAGCCAAACACAAACCCAGTGAATTCCAGGTCAAATGCTTCTGATAACAGCAGACCTTGGGCAGGATTCATTTGGTCAAATAATTCATTTAAAATGCAATTTAATAGGTGTTCTTACTCACAGTACTCTACTGAACTGGGGAAAAGAGAGTAGGGACACATTCTCTTTTGATAACATAATTTATTCTGAAAAAAGTTTGGATAAGTACACACATGCATTATTGAATAATATATGAGCATGACTACTACCCAAAAGGGGTATCATTATAACTTTGGATCATGAACACATTCTTAATTTCAACAGCTTACAGAAAAGAATGAATGTCAAATTCGTAGGTGTGCAATGAAAAGTTTGGAAGTTAATTTACAGTGTTGGTTTGGTTTAGTTTCTAACAATTTCAAAGTTGCTAAAATGCAGAGAGTATGCAGAAGAGAACCAATTTTCTATATGACCAAAAATTTAGAGTCGGCAACTTCATGCTTATGCTAAGCAGTTTTGCTTGAATCAGCACCTGGAAAAACTAAGGTAATTCCTGTGTTTACAGGCTCCATTCAAGCAAGGCAGGAGCAACATTTGAGAGGGATTAGCAATCAAAAATTGAAAATCAACCATCACCACACAAGCTTGCCTTTTCATTTTGTACAGATCATAAAATATTTAACACGGACCAGACCTTTGTCCAGCAAATGTTCACATCCTAATTTTTAAAAATAGCTTTTATACACAATTGTTCTCTTTGCAATAAAACAAAGATTTGTTTATAGCTACAATTTAATTAAGAACCTTTTCTAAAAGGAAGATCTGGAAACCAGGGATCTTTTTTTTTTCCACCAGAGTTGTTTGTTTATTGGTTTAATTTTCCCTGAAGTAAAAATACACTTTGAAATGTAACATGTCATTATGTAATTTGTAGTAACAAAGTGCAGGCCCTTGCACACGACAGCAAACAGGACCACTCCAGCTCACAGACAGTCCCCACATCCACGGCCCCCTCCCCGATCTGATTAACAGCCTGTATAAACATTCAGCCAACCAGAACAGCGGCCAGTGTGCAATTTGGTCAGCTATAAAACTGCCAGCCAAACACAGACATGGGGGGTTTATGCAGAAATCTTAATTTGGGGAAAATGATCAAATCTAGGACAACATGGCCCCCATGGAGATCAGGAAGGACTAACCTTTGTTTTCATGAATCCCACCCTGCCTCCTAGACATGGAGGGATGATATCACCACTGAAGGTGAAATGCTTAATAAAATGCCCCTGAGATGCAGAGTTGCAGGGGGGAATTTGGTCAGAAGCTCAACCCCAAATAGCAAAATCTAACAAGAAAAAATAAGTTTCTATTTTAAGGAGAATTTTAAATGGTCTGAGTTGTTTGGGAAAGGACCAATTTTGATATACTCAGGATGGATTTTCTCCATTGGCATGTTTTCAAGAGTGCAAAGAAAACTAATATATGTTCTGATTGTGTAGAAAATAGTGAAATTTAGACAAAGGCGTATTTTGTTGACTTTTTTTTTCATTCTCTCATTTTCACTGCTCTTGGCAAAAGACATTAGGCCCTTCACATAATGGAAAATTCAAAATGTCCATTGTAAATCAAATAATTAGTAAGAAACAGGATTTCTTAGAAATCTTTAATTTTTTTTTCAAGAATACTCTTGAAAGATGGCAAAATTTGTTTTTTCTGGCTTAGGACAGTATTTCACAGTTCACTTTTTAGACTATATGACACTAGACTTTTAACAGAATTGTGTCTGGTTTTTTTTTAAATTCTCCTTTTAGAAAATATATTGGTGGTAATGATGGTGATGGAACTAGCTATGACAAAGAGACACTGCCTCAGTCTTAATCCTTCTCCTCAATGGCACTTTGCTAACTGGATACTAAAGGGAACTGGGTTTCAAAGCACTTTCTCATAATCTTCACTTTTCTTCTATTCTTGCTCCTTAATTTTCAGTCCCTAATTTTTGAAGGGGAAAAAAAACAAACATGGTCAGCCATCTCACATGCTCTCTAGGATTACCCACATCTTTGGTATATCTGATCCAGCTCACAAGTGTTTATTTTTGCCTCTCATAACAAACCTCCATGTTTTATTCTGAGTGGTTTTAGGCTAAAGAAATCAATAGCTAATCATAATGCAAGCCCAAAATAGAGTGAAAAAATGTATAGGCATATTGAATATTAGATGTTTTCCAGGCACTAGGCAAAATACTTGCCATTTCCTCTAATATTCACAAAGCCCTGTGAGTTGGGTGTAAGTATTAATCACTTTGTTTTACAGATTAGAGAACTGAAGGACAAGAGTTTCAGTAAACTGCTCCCTTGCCATACAGTGAGTGGACAGCAGAGTGGAAATACTAGCTCCAGCAGCCTCATTCAACGAGGCTCTTGAAACCTCATTCAAGAATCAGTTCACTTTCCTCCCAGATGTGACATTATTGCCTCTGTCAGGAGGCAGGTATGTCTCTGATTCTGAGGGTCATTGCAAAGAGGTAAACAGGAAGCCCTCCTGATGATTTCACTTAGGTGGAAAGTGAGGTGGCCTGGTGAAATGAAGGAGTATTACTCTCAGTGTTTGAAAGTTATGGGTTCTTTTACAGCCGCTGATTAGTTGTAGGACTGGAATTGTTTACTCACATCACTAAGTTTCTGCTCCCTCATCTGCAAAAGAGAAAATTATGTGAGAGTTAAGTGAAATATAATTTTTTTAGTGCTTAAAATATAGGCGGTTTTCAGGTCCTCTCTCTCCCAAACGAATCATTTTATGTCACTTTGTGATAGGTTTTCATCATTATAACTTTGTAACTTTATAAATGTAATTTATAAAATTCCATTTCCAGAGCAAGTTTGATGAAAGGGTTTCAGATCTTTAAAAAAAAAAGTTTAAAAAAGAATATTTGGTACATTTGTGTTAAGTTCATTGGATCACACTGAATCACATGTACTGTAAAAAATGAGTTAAGTCTTCTAGTATGGTTAAAAGCCAGGTACCTCTGCATTCACTCCAAAAACCAGCAAGATAATTTCCAACGTTCAGCATTCAAAAATGTTCATTTCAAAACTACATGGTCTTTGCATGTGGGCAACTGTTTGTCAGCAAGTTAAAGAGCAGAGATGTCAAAGATACTTCCCCTCTGACAAAACATTTACCAACTTACAGTTGTTGGACCTTCTCTGTCACAACCTGCCTTCAACCAATTTTCTCTCGTTGGAATAAGGGTAGATGAACATAGCTACAACATAAAATACTTCAGAGCATTGCCCAAAATGTTCTTTCAGTCCTGTGAGTTATATAACCTTAACCTATCTTGAAAACCACAATAGTTTTTCATCTCTTTGGGAAAGCAGAAAGCAAGAGGATATTCTAAATGGTGTTTTGGGGCTCATATATTTCTCTGAAAACATTTCACACTTTTTCCACATCATCCCCCCCAGTACCTTCCAGGATCTTAATGTTTTTGATGATAAATTAGTTGTCTATATACAGATAAGTTACTTTTGGAGCAGACACATATGCTACTTCCTCTCAAAGACCCTAGAACTACCTGTGCATTGGCATGCTCACAAGAAAATTTTTATTCACAAATTCAAGCTATATTAATCTGTTGAAAGGAGGATAGATTTTCAAATAGAGTTTCAAATAATCCTCGCCTTTGAGATCATCTGTGTTCACAGTCCAGTATTTATACAAGATGAAATGATTTACAGAATCGAGCTTGGAAAGATTGGAGGGTACCTCCAAAAGGCAAGAACATGTTGCCGAGTCAATCATTCATCCTGACAGAGAAACTTTTGTAGTTTCCAGACTGTTAGGAGACATCGCTCTCTATCCAGGGAAGAGGAACTATTAAAAGGGTGGGGGGTACTCTGACCACACAGCCCGTGTGGAGAGCCGGAGTTTTTGGCAGGGCACATCCACCCCAAAAGCAGACAGAGTCCTGGAAGGACACTCACATAAACAAAGCAGGGAGATGACTTCGACCTTACAAGGAGGCTCGACCTTTCCCAGATCAAAGCCTGCACCAGAGAGACAGCCCTGCAGCACAGAATGTCCTTTCTGGAACATCCTGCTCTGGGGGAGAGACTTGAATTGGAGCCACAGTCTTGCCACCTGTAGCCAATGGCTTGATGGGCCAAGGCTGTCACAGGGTGAGGGGCCTGCAGCTGCTCGGACAACAGGAGATAGATGGAAAGATAAGACAACACAGAGAAAAGAAGTTTCTTCCTTAAGATGCCTAAAGTTTAGGTCGGCTAGTTTGAGTAAAACTTGCATCTGGTCAGTCCAAGCTTTCTATGCAGTGTTGAAAGGGAGTGGAAATCAGTACAGGGTAGTGGTTAGGACACAAGCTCTGAAGCCAGGTTGTTGGGCTTTGACTATGCCTTTGTCTCCTTCCTTGCAAAATGGACCCAATGGTGCCTACTTCATAGGACTTCATGAGTGACGGGCGCTTTAGAAAGCTCTCAAAATGTAGCAATTATTATTGGAAGTCACACAGTCCGGTGTGAGTTAGGTTTTGCTACTTGGTAGCTTTGTGAACTCGGGGAAATGACAAACTCTGGGCAAACTTCCCAATCATAAACTTAATTTTAATATGGCCCTTGCAGTATTGCCATGGTGATTTGATTTTATATGGCACATGGTGATCATTCAGTAAGTGGCACTTCCGATTATCACTATTTTTCCTGGTTGCCAGTGGAGAAAGCCCACAGCACTGGTTAGACAGGGAGAAACATGGCCAGTAAAGTTTAGGATCCTCTTAAGCCCCCAAACCTTCATCCACATGCAAAAGAGTACAGCCCTGGGGATGATTGGGTCTTGGGTGTTTTAAAGGCACAACTTATTTTAAGAGTGAAAAGGAAACCTGGAAGTGTTCCCAAATTTAACATCTGCAGGCAAATAGGATGACGAAATGTGTTAGTACTGAGGAATAACTTTCTCCCATCCTCTTGGAAAACATCTGGAGTATTACCCTCCCTCCATGTATTCCCCCACCTCTCACCCCAAAGCTGACTCTTGGCGGACAGTTTATCAGAGATAAATGGAAACACCTGGGAGCCAGATAAGGCCAACTGACTGTGATCAGCTGAGGAACCCTTAGGGATGTGTGCCCCTCAGTATTTCTTTTTTTCATGCCATCAGGGTGGGAGCACAGTCTAACCTGTGACAGATGGCAAGGTTTGCATTCTCATTCACTTATTCATACATTAATTCATTCATTCATCTACAACCACTCCTCAGGAGGCCAGTGGGTCCAGCTCCTGCCTGAGGTAGGTCTACTCCTGAACCACCAGGTAAGGTAGATGGTTATTAATCCTGCTTTTAACCACTACTGCAAAAAAGACATTATAGGAGCTAACTTCGTATTTTGCTCAAATCCTTAATAATCCTTTCTTTTGTCAAATCAAACCCTCTCCAGCTGCCATTTCTCCTCTCTACAGAGATACAAACTCTAATATCATCTTTTGTACCCTGTGGCCATTCAAAAAAATATTTGTATTGCCATCACCACTGTAATAACCTCTTTAAACTTGAAAACTCGAAATCCCCTCTCCTTCCCACGTCCCTATTAGAAGGTCCTATTTGCCTGTCCTTTAATTAACTTGTTTCTCTTTTCTCAACTCATTCCAGCTTCTACACATCATTTAGAGGCCAAACTTGCCAAAGAACTCTAATACTTTACATGGGATCTACCTGCTATTAAAGTGAAAATAGTCCAGTGTGTGTTTTCACAAAACCACTACCTGGACCCCCAAGCAAGTTACTTAAATTTTGGAGCCTCAGTTTTTTCAGTTATAAACTTGTTTCAGTCATAAAGAATGAGATCTATGAACATGGCATGTGGGAGACCTACCAACAACCAATGGGAACTTTCTAAAAGAAGTTAATTCAGAAAGACACCTCAGAAATTAACTGGGTAAAGAAAAGAGAGCAATCCTACTGGAGGCAACTGTATGTGCACAGGTCCTGAGGCCCAATCTCATAAGAACTCATATGACCAGATCCCAGAGAGCAGGGAGAAGAGGATTGTGAAGCCAGGCTGGTGAAAGACGTAGGGTCCAGAAAACACAGGGTCGTGTAAGTCAAGGTAAGGATGTTGGTCTTTTTCCTGAAAGTACTGGGAAGATGATGATGTTACAAACAGATCTGCTTTGTGTTTGTTTGTTTTTTGTTTGTTTTTAAAGAACACAGGCTGCAGAATGGGTTAGACACAGAGGGGATGTGGGGAGAGTAGGAAGTTCTTGAAGAGTGTGACTGTGAGAGCTCAGACTATGGTGGCATCTGTGAAGCTGAAGAGACGTGGATAGATCTGAAAATGAGAATCAACAGCACTTACTGATTCAACGGATATGGCAGCGAGGGAGAAGGAGGTGTCAGGGATGCTGCCAAATGTCTGATTTGTTCATCTTGGATGGCGGTGCTATTTACGGAGAGCTGGATTGCTGGGGGAGGAGCAGGCAGGTTTGAAGGAGAAGGATGAGTTCAGCTTTTGGACACTCAGTCTGAAGTGCTGTAAGATGGCCAAGTCGAGATGCTGAATAGGCAATGGGATTTATGATTGGGAGCTAGGAGGAGTGTCTAGGTAGGAGATATTCATGTAAGAATCATCAGCATATAGATAATAATTAGAATCATAAGTGTGGGCGAGATCACAAACGGAGGGTTAGAATGTAAAGGAGGAGAGGGCAGTAGATCCACCCTTGAAATTCTCCAATATTCAACAGTCAGTAAGAGAAGAGTGAGCCAGGAAAGAGACTGAGGGGAGTCCCAGGGGCGGGGAAAATTAGGAGAATGTCAGGCATGGAAGCCAAAGGAAGAGGGTGTTTTAAAACAAGAAGGGAATGCCAATGTTAAGGCATGGAACAGCTGAGAACAACGGTTAGAAAATGAAGTGAGGAGGTGAAGTGTTATATTCAGTTATCCTTAATGACCTCATCTGGGTTATTCCTATGGGCCTTTCAAGATGGTGGGCAGTCCCAAGTTTTTCTACTTGGAAATGTTCCATCTTTCCTACGGACAACTATGGCTTATTGTTGTATGTTGTGACCAAACTTTCTATCCAATGTGAATAGTTTAGCAACACTGAGCTACACCTCATTTTTCCAGAAGCTTCTGCTATTCAGAATATAATCAACAAATATGAAAAAAGCACCCCCAAAAACTCAATAATTATTGCTAAAGTCTGGCCACTAATATGTGTGCATTTACTAAAAGGACCATTTTAACCTTCATTTAGAACGCTTTTAATCTTTATTTTATACATTTTGAAACTATTGATATTTCGTTTCTCAATCCACAATAAAATAGAAAGAACCTATGGGCAGGGGCTAGGATAGAGGAGGAAGACTAGGGAGGAAGATCACAGAGATATGCAAAAATTGTCACAGTACAGTCAGTGACCATTAGGAAGTAGATTAAAATCTACAAAAAGCAGGCAAAAGAACAAAACAATTACAGCAGTCTAAGTCCATTTACTGAGGAATAAAAATAGGATTAATAAAAATATCAATTCTCAGTAATTTGGCAGGAAACATCACAATATAATGCATATTGGCAGCAGAATCATCCAATAAATCTTAAATAAATATTCGCTATGTTAAAAGAGGGGGGAAAGCCTATCATGTGATTTTTCTTTTTTTTTCTCTCCCTAGTGTTTACTACAAACTGGTTGTGAGAGCTAAAGCCTCAATCTGATTCAAGTCAGATTTCCAATCAGAATGTATTCTGGGAGGTGGGATAAACATCTGCTTGTTCTGGGAGGCTAGGATTGATCAGTAGGCTTGGTGTCATCAGCCTTACCCATTGCAAACATTCCTGTTGGCCTTTTACTCAGTGACTTCACAGCCGTTAATTAGGGTTACCTAGATTTATTATTTTATTAGAAGTTGATAAACCCAGAATCGGCTAAACTCTACCACACAAATAACCTAGTTTTTTCAACAAATAAATTGAAAGGAAAAAAAAAGCTGGAGTGGGGGAACCTACATATAGATTAAAAGTATTTAAGAGACACAACAATTGAAACCAGTGTATAGGTTTCTCCTGTTTATCAGTAAACAGGCGTTTATAGGTCAGCAGGGAAAATGTTAATACTGGAAATGTGATCCTATTTCTTAGATGTGATGGCAGCATTGCAATTACATATTTTTAATATTCTTTATCTTATCAAGATACATGCTGAGGTATTTATGAATAAAATGATGTGATGTCTGGGATTTGCTTCAAAATAATGCAGTGGATGGGGATGGTGTGCCAAGGCACAGGAGACAGTGAGAGAGGAAATCTCAGCCATGAACTGTTATTAAGGCAAGCACCTGTGGGTTCACAGATCCATGCTCTCGATTGTCGATGAATGCTTGAAATATTTCTCACAAGAAGCTTAAAAGTGGGCGGGGAGATCATATCTTTTTCATCGTATTTTGGAAGAAGATATTTAAGAAATATCTTCTTCAGCAGGGTAGACTAAACAACATTAAAAACAGATTATCTGGAAAGTTCAATGGTGAATACAAAGATAAATTAAGAAGACATATACCTTGGAGTAATGGAAGTGTGACTATATTGTTGTCTCGGTTCTTGAAACAACCAAATTAAAGCAAGTGTCAGGAGAGAAATCACTCCACACCAAGATAGGTTAGAGAACTTCAATGCTTCGATTAGAACTGATTTCTAATTGAAACACTCACAGACTTCAGGGAGCAAAATGCTGTGACCTTCAGAGGCTGGATTCCAGATCATGCCTCCTGACTCAGCTCTGTGACTCTCTTCTGGAAAGGGGAGTTTGTGCCTCAGTGGGCTCCTGTTGGAAGCCCACTTCTATTACCTTTCTGACTTTTTTGCTCTATGTTTCTCTGCTCCAGAAAAATTACCCATTTGTTTGCTAACTTAGTAGTGGCAATGCCAGTAAATATTTGGAAAAGCTTTAGGAAGGAAAAAATTTCAATGAAGTTCAAGCTACCATGGAACGGAGTTTTTCCATTTCTAATCCCTCAACACTCCTTCATGTCTGAGCATGTGGTTCCTAACCAGGTCCACTGTCATTCCTTGGGCTCCCTGGCCTGTGTGCTTAGGCAGTGGAAAGGCCAGAACAGCAGGTTGCTCTCTGCAGCTCCCTGGGTGGAGGGAGAACATGGTGGTTGGCAGGAAACCGAAGGTGAGGGCTTTTAGGTTTTGGTCCAGAGTCATCTGAGTTCACTAGCCTGAAACCCCAGAAGTTTTCAGGCTATATAAGAGTGACTGAGGGTGGCAATTTCAAAGAGTACCCAGCATCCATTTGGGGTTCTTGTACTTTCCCTATCTGTTTTTTTTTTTTTTCTTCTATCTATAATATTTTTTATTTTTAGTTTTAAGGGGTGCATGTGCAGATTTGTTCCACGGGTATAGTATGTGATGGGGAGGTTAAGCCATCTTCCAAATGATGTGCATGGTACCCAATGGGTATTGTTCAACACTTCTCCTCCCTTCCTCCCCTTTAGGAGTTCACAGTGTCTGTTGTTCTCATCTTTATGTCTGTGCATACCCAGTATTTAACTCCCACTTACAAGTAAGAACATGTGGTATTCAGTTTTCTGTTTCTATGTTAGTTCATTTAGAATAATGACCTCCAGCTGCATCCACATTGCTACAAAGGACATTTCATTCTTCTTTATGGCTGCATGGTATTCCATGGTCCATACATGTACCATGTTTTCTTTATACAGTCCACCATTGAGAGGCACCTAGGTTAGTTCCATGCTTTTGCTATTGTAAATAATGCTGAATAAATATATGAGTGCAGGTGTCTTTTTGTAGAACAATTTATGCTCCTTTGAGTATACACGAAGTAATGGGATTGCTGGATTGAATGCCTACCTGTATTTTTTACTTACACTATTTCCTGAGTTTAAGAAACCAAGTACCCACTGAAGTCCTACTCATCTTTTAAGAGCTCCTCTTCAATGTCACCAAATCCACAGATGTTTTCCCCACCTGCTCATCAGAGCTAAGGGTTCCTTCCTCTTATTCCCATGGCACTTAAGAACTTTTAGACCTCCGACTAGTCATTTAACTCGAGGGTCAGACTATGTCTCATTCACTTGTGTGTCCATTCCCCAAGCCATGCCTGTCTAGGTGTTGACTCCTGTGCGGAGTGGCCACAATGCCCCTATGCATGTGGATAAGGCAGATGAGCTCAGCCCATAGCCTTCCAGCCCTCTTCCTCCACTTGTCTCTAACCTTCCACCTCCTCTACCTCCTTCCTGTGACCTCTTCTCCATGTTCCCATTTTCTCACACTGCTTCTTTCTTCCCCTAAGTCAAGGAGTGAGAGCATTGAGGAAGAGACGGATCAGTATCACGCCAGGGTCTCAGGCTGCCTCCACGGATTTTCCTGTGCCAGGCCATTTGGCTGCTGATTGCTGAACTAGATGAGAAAGCTCGGCCCCACCCAGGAGTCCTCCAGCTCCCACTACCTCATGTGTCCATCACAGCTTTCTGGATCAACAAACCCCTCCTTCAGTCAATAGGAGCTTTGTGGACTAAACAACAGATGCCATAGGGCCTAGAAAGCAAATAAATATGGTTATTCAATGTTATATCACACTGTGCATAATTCAGGAAATTCAATTATGGTTTCCCCAGCAACAGTAATACAACTTCAGGCCTGGTACACAGACCGTTTTCTGGTGCACACGGGGGTGGCCCTCAGCGCATTCCCATGGTTGGAGACAATGTGATCTGTCAGACTTGCAATTGCCACTGGAAACCTAGCTGGGTCCTCCTACCAAATCCTATGATTCCACATTTAAAGCTGTTTTTCAACATTTGGTATTAAAAACTTGGGGAATAAAAGGCACTAACATAAGCCCAGATGTGTGTAGGTATGGAATGATTAAGAATTACAGGCACAGATACAGAGGCTGGACACATCTGAAACACTGAATGGCTGAGCAGGACTCTCAGAATGTAAAGTATCAGGATCAGATCTGCCTACTGCTCTAAGGGGTTATTAAATTGGGGGTCTGCGATGTCCCTAAAGAGACCAATGGGCATAATGCTTGGGAACATAAATTCTGGTATCAGATTCCACAGATCTAAATTCTACCTAGCTCTTCCATCTATGTATCTATTTGACTTTAGGCAAGGTACTTACCTTTTCTGTGTCTGTTACCTCATTCATAGAGACAATGACATCAGTAAGAATATAGGGTTACAGCTGGGCTCGGTAGCTCAGCCTGTAATCCCGCGCCTTTGGGAGGCTGAGGTGAGTGGATTGCCTGAGCCCACGGGTTCGAGACCCGCCTGGGCAGAGAGACCTCATCTCTACAATAAATCAAAAAATCAGCCGGGCGTGGTAGTGCATGCCTGTAATTCTGGCTACTTGGAAGGCTGAGGCAGAAGGATCACCGGAGCCCAGCAGGTCGAGGCTGCGGTGGCCAGAAGCGGCCACTGCACTCCAGTCTGGGCGACAGAGTGAGACTCCAACTCAAAAAAAAAAAAAAAAAAAAAAGAATATAGGGTTATTCGTTAGTTTTGCTTTGGAGCACAGAGCATTATTGGATCTCTAGGCAGGATTTCCTATTGACAGCACTTAGCAATTTTGTATGACCTCTCTTATAATTCTGTTCTGGAGCCAGGATCAGAACTGGGACATGTTACATACGTACTAGCCTGAGTTTGTTCTTTTTTATTTTCTCAGCAAACTGTATTTCTTTTTCCACTCCCCATTCCTCTGTGAACTTTAATTAAGCCCTCTCCCATCTAGAGAGCAAGGCAAGGGTTAGGTTTTGTTTTTGGAAAGCCTCCCAAGCTTGCCCGGCAGCAGGTTTTTCCACAGTTTGACAGTTCCAGTTCAGCTCGGTGTTGCTGATTTATAAGACACTGAGCTCATTGGCTTTATCCTCTGTTCTCCCCCAGTCATTTCTCAATTGAGTCGCACTGGCTGGAAACATCTGAGAAAGAAATTTACTGAGAGATGCACAGACAGCCTATTCACATTTCATAACTTTTCGGGAGCCTTCCCCGAGGACCCAGCGGTAGCCAGTTAACTCAGGCACAATCTCTAGCTAGTGTCCCTTCCTCCATTGCCCCACCCCCTGGTACAGACAAATCCAGGCCCCCTTGAAACTCAGCTTTGTTGACTCTAATGCTAAGTGATGGAGCCAACACAGCTCATACTGTTCCCAGACCTTGCCCAGCCTTGCCCGTGACAGCAGGATTAGACAGGGAAATATGAACGGAAGGCACCCAGTGGATTTAGTGATTTAATTGTCTGAGCACTTAAAAATTCAGGATTAATTCCACTTTAAGTGCAGTTGCTTCATTCTCATTAACAGGAATCTGTTTAAAATAATTTATTTGGATGGGTACCCCACAGAGGCTCAAAAGAAAGTTTTTGCACGACTCATCTACCTCTTCATTTTCCTTCTCCTTTCCCCCTCCCCATCAATTTAGACTTAGCACATAGAAGCCTCTAATCTGAAACTGGTGTTTTCCACTAAACCCTCCATTTGTGCTTGAAGTAATTTGCAATGGCCACTTTCTGTGTCTTGCTCTCAGACATGTCTTGGTCAATTAGTGAAATGTCACAGCCGTGTGTAGTTATTGTAACTCCAGCTGTGAGCTGTTAATAATAAACTTGCCCACAGGACAATCCTGCCATATGGTTGATGGTCAATCAAGATTAAAATATGCATTAGGAGAAGAAAAAAAAAAAGCTCCTGTCAACAGTGAGTGCGTGTAGGTCACCGTTTGGGATACTGGCATGTAACAACCCAGTTTGGGTTAATGTTGTGTCGTGGGCTTCCTTGACTTGTTCTTACTCCACAATGTTTGTCCTGAGACATGCAGGCGTGATAACTAAAGTGACACAGCTGGAATCAGAAGACAAGTAGACAAAACATGGTGAAATGTATAATATGGGTCAGGGAATAGGGATTTGTTGAAAAGAAACATAACTCGGATTCTTGAGTAGAAAAAGGAGACAGATCTGGGTTTTGGTCATGGGAAATTATCTGTGTGCTACATGACAAATTTTATTTAATGGGAGTTTTGAGGCAAATTTTTAAAAAGCTGATTTGTGGCAAATGAGTGTGGGGGGGAATAACCCACTTGGGTGACTTCAATTAATTTCCTCTACAGGGTCATAGGACTTTTGAATTATTTCAGTTTGGTTTTGAATTTTGTTCTTTTTTGGGGGTGGGGGTTGGGAGTGTGAGTGGGGAAACTCTTGGCAAATAGCTGAACCTTGATTTTTGTTCCCAGATATCTGCCCTAGTATGGAAATCAAACGGTAATGCCAATCAAGCATTTACTTGTTTCGGTGGCAAAACTAATACTTATACATCTCTATGTCAGTTTCATCTGCAATTACCAAGAACCAGTGTAGAATGGTTAAAAACCATGTCAGTTGTCTCCATCAGTCTGTACTTTCTGTATGTTTAAATGACAAGCTCTAAATAGAATATCTATAATAGATCTCCCTTGATAATACCCTAGGAGCCAGACCCTGAACAGTGTTCGGGCTCTTTAATATGGCAGTTATCGGTCCAACATTTTTCAATTTCAATTTCAATTTAAATTAAAAACTCTACCAGGAATGGTAGCTTACACCTGTAATCCCAGCATTTTGGGAGGCTGAGGCAGGAGGCCTAGTTGAGTCCAAGAGTTCGAGACCAGGTTGGGCAACATAGCCAGACCTTATCTCTACAAAAAAATTTTAAAAATTAGCCAGGCATGGTGGTACATGCCTGAAGTCTCAGCTACTTGGGAGGCTGAGGAAGGAAGATTATCTGAGCCTAGGAGGTCAAGGTTGTAGTGAGCTTTGATCATGCCACCACACTCTAGCCTGGGCCATGGAGTAAGATCCTGACTCAAAAAGCAAAACAACAAAAACTAAGTAATCGAAAGCCCAGGTTAAAAGCAGTACATGCAACTTTTTCTTTGAATTCAAACACTGCATGTTCTCCTAAAAAAGATATTTTTTCTTCTTTCTTTTCCCTCCTGGTCACGAAGAGAAATCATTCAATTCTTACTAAGTTTCCTTTTCCTTAGAAAGAAGGAAGTGTTTTCTCCACCAAAAGTAGAACTTCTAATTGCTAGTCAGAAGGTAATCATGCAATAAAGGACTTATTAAAAGCTTGAAGTCCTGTTTACTTGCTGTGGAGTCTGGCTTGATTGCTTGATAATTAGAAACACCCTGCTCATGAATGGACTGGAGTCTTCCCTGAGGGAGTGCCCTTTCAGGGAAAGCATTATTTGTGATTATGCTTTCGTCATTGAGAAGGTAAATTACTTTTCCTTCCTCCCATTTTCTTTCTAGATTTGCCTTAAAATCATGAGAATCTGGGGAAGACTGCCCTCTCCATACATACATACAAGCATGTGCACATGTGCATAAGCGCGCGCGCACACACACACACACACACACACACACACACACACACCCAGGTCTACTCTATACTAGTTGGTTGATTGCAAAGGGTTTGCTGAATTTCTTGTCATTCTGAGACTGTTCCACTAACTGTGGTTCTCAGCTGGGTGCAGACAATGTCTAGAGTTGAGTTTGGTTATCAGAACTGGGGGAGAGGTGAGGTGCTACTGGCATCTAGTAACGGAGGTAAGGGGTGCTGCCAAACATCCTACCATGCACAGGATGCCCCACCCCCAACTGAGAATTATCTGACTCAAAATGTCAATAGTGCCACTGTTGAGAACTACTGCTCTACTGATCCACTGAATTTGGGGTGAAAGGGTAGATCTATGGATCAAGTTTCAGAATGGAAGCAATGAGACAAAGGGGTACCAAATTCCTCTTTCATCATCTTCCTTTTGTCCCACTAAAGAACTGCGACTGATTCACCCCGATTCTGCCTAAGCCAATGTTCTCCATGATGTTATAAAGCCGGAATCAGCAACCTGCAACCTAACATAGTTGCCACCTGTGTTTGTACAGCCAACAAGCTGCAACTGGTTGTTACATCTTTAAATGGCAGAGGAGACAGCAAAATGAATAATATTTTGTGAGCCATGAAAATTATATGACATTTAAATTTAATGCCTATGAATAAATTTTACTGGGACCCAGCCATGCCCATTTGTTTACATATTGACAATGTTTACTTTTGCAATACAGCAGCAGAAGAATTTTGACAGATGCTACATGGGCCCAAAGCCTAAAATATTTGCTATCTGGTCCTTGCTATAAAAAGTTTGCTGACCTGTACTATAAAACCCAAAAGCAATTATGTGTCCTGCACAATAGACAGACTCATTGATTCCTGGAGGTCCCGGGTCCCACAGTGACTAGGAAAGGTAGGTATATAATGCTGCATTGTTTCTACATACAGTACTCTCAGATGTCACCAGGTTGGTAGGAGGTCACTTACGTACACGTTGTTTTTCTAATCTTACCACTCATTATAACTTTCTTGCCTCAATAAAACTTTCATCAATGTGGTTTCAAAACTGGGCATTCCTCTCAATCTCCCTCCTCAGCAGTAGCCTGAATCAAGGATAGAAAACCAGAGGAGAAGGCAGAAGGGTTTGGATTATCCATCAACTGGATCCTCAGCCACAAGTAACTGAAAGAAAAATATAGAAAAACACAGTAACCACTAATTCCCAGACATATCCCTCCAAGATTGACAGGCTCTCACTATTTCAGAAATAGGGCAAAAACCCAACAAAAGCATTCATTCTCCTGGAGTCCCAGCAAAAATTGGGATTTAGGGATGTTTGCACATACCCACACAGATACAAAGAGGCTTGCTGGGAAAGGATTCTGCAAACATGGAGGTTATTGCTATTTAACCTCACCAATTTAAAATGAAAAGGAACACAACTCAAAAAGCCTGTCCCTGTCACCGTGCATGCCAGAGATGTTAAGCAGCCCCACACATATATATTCTAGTTTGAGACCAGACAAAGACACACACCAGAGGCTGTGAGAATGCAGAAGGCAGAGAAATCATTTCTGGATTTGGAGACAATAATGATAAGAAGATAGAGGAAGAGAAGGAAGCCATCATGGCTTATTGGTGTTAGAAAGTATTCTAGCACTTTGTAAGATCCTCACAGCAACCCAACATGTTGATAGTATTCAACTGACTTTATAGATGGAAAAACAGGGCTACAAGAAGTTAAGTAACTTTCCTAAAGGCACAGAGCTAGTAAGATAGAGGTGCTAGGATTCAAACCACAACTACCTGACTGCTCTATCCTCCATGTGGAAGGGATACTTCATAGCAGAGGCAGAATGTGAGCAGATTTGAATAGTAAGATACAGATGGGCAAACTAGAGAGGAAAGCATTGTTAATAGGATAAAGGTATATAAATAAGAGTACAGACCCTGGAATGGGTGTGTTACCTTAGGGGCTGCTCACAGATGGAATAGAGGGGTTTCTAAGAAGCACAGAGCTTGCACAGGGTGGACACTGGAAAGTTCTGATGAGGCCCAAATGTTGTCATGCAACCACTGTTAGGAATAGATATTGCAAAGTCTTGACATTGATGTTGAGTCCATGTGGAAAGAATGTGCTATAGTAAAGAGATGACTGTTATGGCAGTTTTATTCATAACTGCCAACACTTGCAAACCACCAAGATGTCCTTCAATATGTAAATAGATCAACCAGTACAACCATATGATGGAATGTTATGCAGTGATGATATGAGCAATCAAGACACCAAAAGACATGGAGGAAGCTTGAATGCATATTGCTAAGTGAAAGAAGTCAATCTGAAAAGGTCACATACTGTGTGATTCCAAGTATATGACATTCTAGAACAGGCAAAGCCATGAGACAGTAAAAAGACCAGTGGTTGTCAGACATCGGGGAAGAGTAGAATAGGCAAGGATTTTCAGAGCAACGGTATAATCCATATAATACTATAATACTATAATGGTGAATCCATATAATACTATAATACTATAATGGTGAATACATGTCATCATACATTTGTCAAAACCCATAGAATATACAGCACAAAGAATGAACCCTAATGCAAACTATGGACTCTAGTTAATAATAATATACAAATATTGGCTTACCAATTGTAACAAATATACCACACTAATGCCAGATGATAAAAATAAGATAAATTGAGGGAGACAGAAAAGAAGGCATAATATGGGAACTCTGTGTACTTTCTGTTCATTTTTTTCCTATAAATCTAAGACCTCTAAAAAAATTAAAAGAAAGAGACTACCGGACCACACCCAGATTGGTAGACCTATCTCAGTCATTAACCAGCTCTATGACTGAGTAAATCACAGTCTCTCTGGGTCTTACAGACCAAAAAATCAGTGCATGACCATAGCCAGAGGACATCCTGTGACTCAGAAAATGGACTTTTTGCCCAATTTTCTCCCCTTATTGAAGAGTGAAAGAGAGACAAGGGTGCCTGGGCCTCAGGGCATGAAGTGGAAGTCCTGCAGGTGTTTGGGTATTTGCAGCAAGGGATCCAGATCCATGATATTATTTCCCTCTTGCACATGAGGTCACTTGCATCCGGGGGTTCCAACTACCAGTGTGTTTGTGGTTGTGGGTTTTGTTTGTTTCAAACAGTTACCAAATCCCAACATCTTCAAATGTTTTAAAGAATGCTGATTATTTTGCAGCATGGTAGAAACTGACACCCACAAAATTTAAATTGACTTTAGAGGAGTAGATGTGAGAATTAAGTCTTCCTTTCTACACCCAGCTTCTGAGCTCATGTGCTGAGCTGCCTGACAGAAAGTTGGCCTCTCCAGGCCCCATGGCCACCATGGAAACGGTAGTGTGACTGGCAGCTCTCAGTGGGGCATCGGGGATGGACTAATATTTACAGCAGAGGCAGCCTCTGGTGTCACTGAGTCCCCACTCACCTCGTGAGACTGTAGCTTCCTGTCCTGCTTCACAGAGTTGGCCCAAAGGAGTGCAAGATCTGAGCTTTACGTTAAGAGGTCTGGTTTTAGCTTAATCCTTCAAAAATCACAATCATATTTAGCAGATCTCAGCAGGCACCGTATAAATAATAAGAAATCGCCCTGTGAGAATATGGCTCAGGAAGAAGGTGAACATAAATGCCAACTAAGATGGGTAATTTAACTTTACATGAAAACATATATGTTAATGAAAATGTATACAACTTTTAGATTGTGCCTAAATGTTCTATACATATAAACACACATATTTTTTAAGCAGTTTGGGTAGAGAAAATAATAACACTGACTTTTACTTGTGTGTGAACTTTGCATCCACAAAACTTAAACAGATGTGCATGTTTATGATCTTAAGGATGCACATATGTAAAACATTCAATAGTATATTTATTCACACAGTTGATTTAACTGAAAGACCCTGTATTTACATATTTCAATTGTTATGTGGGACAGTGCTACACACATTGTTTATGTATGTTGACATTTATGATTGAAAACCTAGTGGCTCTGTGGAAGTTAGTTCTTCATGGGTTTGAAACTATTCCAGACCTAAAACATCATGCCCCACTCAGGAAGGGGTAAGCAATAGGAGGAGAGCTGAATGTCAATTGGCTCCAAAATACTTCATGAGGTTAAATAGTAAAAAATTAAAATTAAAATTCCCCTGCTTCACACAAATCACAAAATCAGAGGTTATTTTCTCATTCGGGGAAAGAAAGCTCTCCACTTCTGTTGACGTGTGATATTTGAAAGAAGAGGTGCAGGATTTGGGACTGAGAATGGAGAGGTGGGGAGCCCTATATAAGGGTCCATCCAACACTTCTCAATGAGGATTCCAGAAGGCCTGGTCTGTAAATGCCTATATTGTCTTCCTGCTCTGCATTCACAGATTTTGCTTGCTACATCCACAAAAGTTTTCTTCTTGCATGCAAGATTTGGGGTTTTAATACTCACTCTGTTTGGAAAAATTCTAAAATCAGAAAGGATGTGGTCAGAAGTGTTGACATGTTTGGCCACACATGGAATACACAGCTCAGAGAAATGAAGTGGCACGTTTATCAGGCCTCAATGCAAATTCTCAAGTTTGGGGCCCGGTATAGATTTATTTGAGCTGTTCTGGCCAGAGGTGACTGTGCATCTTCATGGCCTTGGCTGCATACATTTACTGCCCTCCCCAGCTATGTTAGGTACCTCTACCCTTTGGCACACAGTATTAATGGCATGGACAGTTCTGCTAATTTCCCCTATCTTTATCAGTAATTCAGTCTTATGAATCCAATAAATATCAACCAAGACTCGAATTGGTGAATTCTTTGTCTTTCCTTTTGCTAGTTTTCCACACGTTTACAGCAACTTATCATACCAAGTAAGTGAGGCATACTTGTGCATGGAAGAGTGTCCCTTGGGAAGCACTGGTAACATTTATTAGATCACATCAAGTTGTTCTAGAAACATAATACATGCTGTAGAACTAATCTTCAGATGCAGAAACTGGAGACTCTCTCAGAACTTGACAATTGCTCTCTATTTTAAATGCCAATGAATGCGGAAACAAACAAGGCTAAGGAATTTTCTGTTCCACTCTGTGGAGCTGCATGACGTAGAGGAAAAGGGGATTTGAGTCACTGTCTCTGCTGCTAACTCTCACCTTCAGCATACATATCAAGTAAAATCAGATTAAAATGATCATCCAGGGCAGCTTCCGGGAGCTTGAAGATAACTGGGGACAGTATGCACGCATAGGAACTTCAGGCCTCTGCTGTCACCAGCGCCTCAGTCACAGTCCAGGACCAGCCCCACCTCCAGCCTAGACCACAACTGAGGCTCCTGTGGTAAGTCCTCATTTCACAAAGCCATGGCTTGTGAGAACTCAGCGTTTAGAAAACCAGTAGGCAAGTTCCAACCCATCTGCAAAGACAAAGTACATAATGGGAACCAACAAAATGGGAAGGGGAAAAGGGGCATCCAATCGAATAAGCCGATTTCAGTCATCATGGAAAGATAGGGTCAAAAGTAAGGAACACGTGATATAGGGGGAGTTCAGTCCTGCAAGAGAAAAATCATATTCTCTTACACCCTTTCCTGAGTCCTGCCCTCACTGTTTCTCCGCTCTGCCAAAGGGGAATTTGCAGAGAAGTAGACCTGCTGCCATTACAGCGGGTGATGTAGAGAAGCCCATGGAGGGAGAAGAGGGAGACAGGGGAGGTCAGACCCACCTTCCCACCACATTCAAGCATCACCACCATCAATCACTACTATGGAAGTTTCTTTTCCATACCTTTTAAGAGACCGGGAAAGCTTTATCTGAAAGCTTTATCTTAAAACTGGGGAAGGACAAGCCTATGTGTTTACATAGACCAGATGTCTTAGCTTGCAAACAGTTGTCCCTGAGTAGCTGCAGCTTGTGGAAGGGTGCTCACTCAGGCCTTCCCAACTCTCCTCTTGGGGCTGCCCCATGGGCGGCAGATGGAGGGAACCCACTCCTACGAGTTTGAGCACGTGACTGCTGTGTTTGTGGGGTTGATCGGGTCTCCCATCTCTACTATCTGGGAGAAGGATCAGTCATAGTTCTTTCCACAGTCATTTTATTTGAAAGCTTCAATTTGAATCCTCATACCTTTGTCCTCTCATCTGGAGTAGAAAGAACTTCTCCATGGGGCCTGAATTTGTTCAATTAGAGTCTCAGCATCTTCTGCTTTCTGCTGAAGTCAGAGATGGTATCAGGAGATGCAGTTGCAAAGTCCCTCATCTTGCCTACCTCTGAGAAGTCCATGGGGCAAGCTCCACAGAATACCAGAGACGTGCCTTGGAGAGGGAGACACCATATTCCACTCTCGACTGGAGGTCCACAGTGCTCCATCACTCCACACTGACAACCCTGAGGCTTCTCACTGTCAAGAGGCCTACCTAACTTCTTGAAGTTGGTGTTTCACAAACTTGTTTTATATAGAGCCTTGTCTTTTGAATCACACTTTCTACCATTTTGCAGAACTGATGTTCTGAAGAACCTGTCTCAGAAAGTGTTGCTGATCCACATGGTAGGTCATGTGGCATGCTCCAGAAAACAGCTCCCTTTCCATCCTCCTTTCCCTCTCTTCAGCTCAGAAGCACACGACCATTCCCATTAAGGCCCAAGATGCTGATCTAGAGTTATCAGCCCTGGGATCCCAGCCTTAATTTAATGCATTACCACTAATATCCAAAGAACACCAAGAGGTTCTTCCTATCTGCTTTAATGTTTTCCTGCCAAATCCTTTCGTTTCTTCTTCTTTAATAAAAGAACCTATGATTTGGGGCTGGACATGTGGTCACTCTGAGTAAAACTACAGTCCCCGCCCTCTTCTTACAGCTTGGTGTGCAACCCAAAAAGCGCTGGTGCAACATCTGGGAGCTACATTTAAAGGAAGGAACATGTGCCTCTGCCTTTTTCTCCTCTCTACTGCTGGAATAAGGATGTGATTGCAAGAGGTTGAGCAGTCATTTGGGTCATGAAATGGAAGCCACTTGCTGAGCAAGGCAGAAAGAGACTAGGTCCCTGACATTGTGAAGTAAAATAATGCTCTAGACCGACACATCAGGATTTCTTTTATGGGGAAGAGAAATTGACGTTTTTATTATTTAAAGCACTATTATGTTGCGATTTCTGCAACTCAACAAAGTCTAATCCCAACTGCTTCGGCTCCTCTCTTCAGCTAACCCTTCAGACTTCTCAAGAACAAACTGAAAGCCCAGATTATTTCCTAGAACAATCTCTCAGAAAGTCATCTTGACTGGGAACAAGTTAACCTCAGGTTGACCCCACCAAAGTTTCTCTCCTGATGATCATCTGCCCCCTCTATCCAGACTAGTTCTCACTCAAGATCTTTCACAAGAAGATCAGGAGACAGGGGCTGCCTGGGCATGCCTCCACACCACAGCAATTAGCACATCAGCAGACCCAAGTGGGTGGTCCTGTCTGAATGGCCATATGTTTTCCCACTCTTTGCCCCAGATAGCCATTCCCTGAGTTTGCCAAACTTTTGGTCTTCATGAGTTCCCCTGGCTGTGTTCCCATTCACTATTAGTCCCTTTCCCACAAGAACCATCCAATTTGTTCATTCGTATAAATGTACCATATATTCTAAGGGTTTCAATGTGATTTAGTTTCAATTCAACCTCACACAACTTCTAAGTTAACAAAAATTAACTGCTACCATGATCTTGCCCATCTATCCCATGTTTAAATCCTTGGTGCTAAGGCTAGGAATTCAAACAAAGGCACAACTCAGGCTATGTCGCCCACAGGTACTCTCTGAGCTGAGCAAGTCCTAGGCCAATGACAGTTGGCTAGACTTTGGTTCATTGCAAGAAACCAATGCATGATAATGAAGCCATCCAATGTGTGTGCTTCAAGTTGTGATGAATTTTTTTTCATCTCTTTTATGAAATATGTGAAAAGCAGAGGTTAATTATTTATATGTAATGAGGATAAAACTAGACGACTCTGGACATATACAAGCATTGGGTTATAAGCCTTTTTTGTTTATACCTTTATTGTAGCAGTTATCCAACCCAGTGTCTGGAATTAGAGTTCAAGGCAGGTGCCTGTCCTCTGCCATCAAGCTGCTTACAGCAACTGCATCCTCTGCAGTACCTAGCTTAGTGAAGCAGCTAAGAAAGAACAAGTGCTCCAGACTCCAATGGACTTGGTCTTCAATACTGAATAGCTGTGTAATTTGGAGCAAATTATTTCATCTTGCCAAGTTTTCATTTCCTCATTAAAAAAAAATAGGGGAAATGATACACACCTCCTAGGTAGTGCTGAAGATCAAAAAAGATAGTGTATAACATTTTCAGCAAATGGGAACTGTGATTATATCAGTCAAATGGAGTTTGCAAGAAGACCCCATGTCTGTAATTCGTGAATTCTTCTAGATATCACCAGGTCACCTTCTCTAAGACACTCAACCATGTTATTCATCCAGCCAAAAAGCACTAAGCATATATTACTACCAGGCACTGGAAGAGAAGTTAGGGACACTGAGATGTATTTGACACGTTTCTTGCCCTCAAGGTGCTTAGAATCTAATGGTGGGACAGGTCAACAAGTAAGAGCTATAAAAAGGTAAAGTTGCTCTGCTAGTAGTATTACAGAATTCAGCTGGTGCCCAAAGAAGGGAGTGGCCAGTTCTTAGGGTAGTGTGTAAAGATGAAGTCACAAAAGACTTCAAGAAAGTGGTGATTCCCAAAATGAGGCTTAAGAAACAGGGTCAGTATTAGTCAGGTAGCGCATCCTCAGGACATGTGACAGGGTAAGCAATGGCAACTGGAAAAGTACCTCTGGCTGGCCTGGGGAGAACCACAAATAATTCCCCATGACTGAGGGTCGACAGAGTGGAAGAGACCTGGGAGAGAGTTTGAGTTGGAAATGTGTCATAGGCCAGTGAGGGTGTTTCATCCTGATGCTACAAACAGCAGGGAACTCACTCAACAAATTCCAGTCACCACCCAACAGAGATGGACAGAGATACCCAAAGAAGGGACAAGGTGACACCACAATGACCTGGTTTTCTAGTATCCAGTGACAATGGGTTGTAGGGCCCTTGTCTTGTGCAACCTCTCAAATCCCCGCAATAGTCCATGTCCTGGTCCATCCCTTCCCACCTCAAACATCACCTACCTGGTGTTCCCCTTTCCTCAGGAGTTGGCTTACCTCAGATGATGGTGAATTATCTAAATTTTTTAATCCCAATTATCTTCTCAGTGCATGTCAGTTTATGTTATTTATTCCAAGTTATATATTTGCATTTAAACAGAGAATTTCAGGGGTCATGCTTTAAACCAATGAATAAAAACCCAAGCCCTAGCAGTTGAATTTCAAGCACTCTGGAAGTGTGCTTTACAAGAGCCTTCAAGCGCTCTGGAAGTGATGTTTCACAACCAGTCCTAGACTGTGGAATCAGCTCCTTTCTTGATGCTTGTCACTTGCACGAAAAAAACTATATGCCTCTATGCTGATTATACTCCAAACTTTTCTAATCATGACCTTTACTGCTACAGAATTAATTTTCTTCTATATTCTATTTGAAGCAACTTTAATTCCCACACTGATTATTATCACATGATGAAGAAACCAAACAGAACGACTAAACGCCGGCCTTTATTTCTTATTTTACACACTGATTGGATCCCTCCCCCTACTCATCTCTCTTATTTACACCCAAAATCTTCTAGGAACATTAAATATAACAATTAACACTCTTATTATACCAAACCTTCCCAACTCTTGGTCAACTAGTATCCTCTGGTTAGCCTGTATAATAGCTTTCATAGTAAAAATACCCCTATACGAACTTCACCTATGACTACCTAAAGCCCATGTCGAGGCCCCAATTGCAGGTCTTTAGAAAAAAATAATAATTTGCCTTTAGAAAGGCTAAGAAAATAGACAGTCACATTTATAAGCACAATTACGTACACTTCTGGCTCTGTCCCAGTGACTGGCATGTGGTAGCTGCTCAATATGTGATAAAAGAAGAAAAGAGAAAGGCAAGGAAGAAGAGAAGAAATAAGATCTAATTCATATTTTTTTACATGCCTTCAGCATAGAACTTGGTGACTAAAAACAGATATTTTTTCATTCCTAAGGGGGCAGGGCAAGGAACATAGATATCCAATTTATTGCTGCTAACTCTTTTATCCTAAATTTTGAAATATTTGAATGCACAAAAGGCTTCATGTTGTATGCTCTTTATTGGACGCGTAGATCTATGTTTATGGAAAGTCTTAATGTTTGAAAAGTCAAATTGCAAATATGATTCATTTTTTAAAGAGATCTTGATATATCATGTTGCATTCTAATAAAATTTTCATTACTGGCTGGAAAATGTAGATTATAATACTAACGTTTCCTATGGGATCCAATGATCAGAACTCCTTTGGTAAATGTCCTAGAGTTAAGGTTAATGCATCAAAGAGCTGTAACTTACTGACATTTAACACTGTCTGATGCAATATGAAAAATTCGGCAGCAAATGCAGGCTGGGCAGAAACTCTTCTTCAAGATTTGGAGTCTAGACCATTCACAGAATCTTTTCTCTTCATATTCTGAGATCAATGCAGTTCTGATATGTTCCTTGCAGATATACAGTGATTTAGGAAAGACAGCAAAAAATCATGGAAACAACATGGGACCTTCAGGCAGTAATACTACAACAAGAAATGAAACGTGAACTCTTTGAACTGAATTTTTCTGGGAAAGCACTTTCAAACTCTTGAAAGGGAAACATCAAAGTTTGAAGGGCAGATATGAAAAAGGTTCCCCCTCTTACACCAAAGTGACACAAATTCAACCTGACACACATTTATAGTGAGTTTTGTGTGCTAAGGAAGATAAAAAGGAAAAAGACACATGCTTATCCTCAAAGAACTTATTTCAATTATCTTTCAGCTGATTGAGACCTGTTTTCTAAATTATTGTTCCCTTCTGTCCTCTGCCTACTTCCAAAAGGAGGTACAGGATTTTTAAAATAGTCTTTTAAGATGCTCAACCTCTTTTGAAATAATAGGAAACACAAATTATAACTATGAGAAAATATTTTTTACTCATCAGTTTGGCAAAAGCCAAGGAGTTTAAGAACAGAATCTCTTGGTAAGAGTATAGGATAACAGGCACTCTTGAACATTTACGGTGGGCATGGAAAGAGATAAGAACATTACAGAAAGCAACCTGGTAGTGTTTACCTAAAGTTTAAGTGTGTATACAAGTTGATCCAACAACCCTACTTCTAGAAACATACTCTCTTTCACTAGTACTTTGCTCATGTTAAAGGATGTGTGTAGGTGTAATATGGCATCACTGTTGTCATAGCAAGAGATTAAAAGCCACCAATCTGTCCATCAGTTTAGGACATGTGTCAATAAATATGTTCATGAGTGAATAAAGAGAAGCTTTGACAGCTGAGGAAAACTTAAGATCAACATATATGAAATTAGAGTCAGATATATTTCTAGGTGAAAGAAATGAGGCACAGAAAGATTATATGTATGTTCCCATTTATGTTTAAAGAGGTGGTGTATACAGAGAGTGAGAAAAAAACGAGCTATGCCTAAAATATCTCTGGAAGGGGATTCAAGAAACTGGACACAGTGGCTACCTTGGGGAAGGTAAAAGGGTTGCTGGCCCTTGGAGCGGGAGAGAAACTTGTTGTGCATATTATCTACCTTCCTTGGTATCTTTTTACCATGGGCATATATTGCTCATTCAAATAATTAAATTTAAAACAAAGTGTTCTAGAAAGGACACTTCCAAACCAGAGATCTGTGGGAGCGAGCACATTGTTGAAATAGTCACTTCCACATCACCCTGTCATATCAGATGGAAAGAGTTCATTCTGGAGCACATGTCCTAAACCTAGATTCCCTGCAGAGAAGATTGAGGTGGCTCTGTCTAGGGGTCTTCAGGATTCACTTCCCAGGGTTCCATTTTGGAATGGTGGTGACTTCTTTCTGCCTTGACTATTGCCAGCATGAGAAAAAGTTATATTTCTCGGATTTCTGCACTCTAAGTTGTGCTTTGTGCTCACCAGGCAACTGGCCCAGTCGACCAGATGCCCTAGTTGACTGGGTTGACCAGATGCTTAAGTTAGCCAGATTGACCAGCTACTCAAGTTGGCTGGATCAACCAGATGCCCAAATTGGTCCATCTTTCCTTAACCCATGCTTTGTCCAATCTTCATGCCCTCAAACCCCACCTATCCACCTGGGGGTCCATGGGCAATGCTAACTGCACATCTACCTTGGATGTTGACCACTCTCTGTCTTCTGCTACTGCTGCTGATAAACACATCTCTGTTAAAGGACACCTCAGCCAGAGCATTTTTAAATTGCAATTATCTACATGTTTGTCTTCCCAGTTGGAATATGAACAAATTCTGTGGAAAGGAATCTGTCCATCTTAGTTTCCCCACACCAGACATTCAGTTGAGATGTTTAGTAACTGACTGGTTGAAGAGCCACTTCAGAGCAGATACCTCTGTACCCATGGGTCCAGACCATCACAGCAGGAGCCAGAGATGCCAACCCTGACAATCAGGCCTTCAGAGACTGTGCCTGCCCAATGGCAAAGGAGACTCCTCCTATTGGTTGCTATGTCTTTCCTGCTCCACCCTCCCAAAATTTACTCTCAGACTTAGAACTGAGAAAAACTTTACACAGTGAAATCTTCATGCTATGGAAAAGCAGGGTAGCTGTTCCACTGATTCATGTTCTTTAAATACCACATATCTAATACCAGGACACAGGTTGACCTGCAGCCTAGGGCATTTCCTTCCCAGGTTCCCCACCCTATTTATCCTGCCTGAGAAATTCCCACTCAGGGCAGTGATCCAGTGACAGTGTCCCCTGCCCTCCCCTGAATGCCCCCAAGGAAGCAATCCTGAATTCAGCAGTGAGCAGGCTTATTTACAAAGCCCCGCCTTTGAGAACAGCAGCTCTGTCCTGATTCCACAAAAATAGTCCTGTTTGTGAAAATGAAGTTTCGCTGGATGATACTTCAGATCTACATGCAACTCTCTGCCACACTTTTGCCCTTGACATATTGTGAGTAGTGCTGCCAGTGCCTCTAGCGCCAGCATCTTCATCCGAACACCTGGACAAGAAATGAAGTGCGGTAGCAGCAAACCTTACAAGGGTTGGTGTGGGCTGTGGGAGTCCTCAGTCTCAGCTTGAAATAGGATTCAGAGTCTGATCATGTCTGGAAAACTTGTGAACCAAAGGGCTTGGCTGTGTTGGCATGAGGAGTGTGGCCTAGAAGGAGGAAGGTTTGTGCTTCAAGGCCCTGAGCAGAGGCACTAATGGCCCAAGGAGAGACACAGAAAGGCTCCATCACAGTGAGCACAGAGGGGAGCCTGAGACCTTCCAGTACCACCAGAAGCTCAGACAATTAGTGTTCAGGGTAGCCTGAGAAGGAAGAGCATAAAAATCCCCAGGAATCAGCAGTGTCTAGTGGCTTTACAGGAAACAGACACCAACAAAGGACCCTGAGAAAGAACCTATGAGACTTGTGTCTGAGCCCATGTAAAACATGCCCATAAATAAAATCAGAAGACTTGGATGGATGGGCAGAGACACTGCCATCACACAGCCTGACACAATGAGGCAGCCAAATCTGACAGTTCACATCAAGGTGGTGGCCTTCTTATGCCAGGTGGAAGAGACCCGAGGAATTTTGGGCTACAAAAGCAAACAGACTGCTGCTTGAGCTTGCAGATGTCAGGGGTACTGAAAACTGGACTGACAGTCTCATTTCCAATGATGGCAGCTTCCAAAATGGAGAGCATATTCTGCCTCAGGCTCTCCTGCCCCACCAAGTCCGGTCCTGCCCTTCCTAGAGAGGAGGTTTGTAGGGACCAGTGAAATGCCAGCCCTCACCTTGTGTCTGCTGCTTCTAGAAACAACAGCTTGTCTTGGCTACAGACACCTCTCAAGATGTACCCAGAGCCTCGGTCTATGACGCAAAGAGAATATAACACTCGACAAGAGGAAATAAATCTGATCACCCAAAGCAGAGGCCAAAACCAGAAGGGCGGTGGTGGGTTTCCAGCAGTGAATAAATCCATGATTTTTTTTTTTTTTGATATACATTCCAGATGTTTAAGAGAAATCTAGAAGCCATTCAAGACCACATCCCTAGATTCCAAACCGGCTTCTCTGCTCATCTCCTCTCTACCCTAGGCAGCTCTCCTCTCTGTAGCAGGGTTGACATCCCCCAAAACCACTGCTTATTAATCCACTGAAGAGGTTCTCCAGCCATCACACACATTCCAAAATGCTTAGCTTTGCCTTTAAGAGTGGATGCACTGAATCAGTATTTCCAGGACTATGCCAGTTAAACATAAGGTGAGCAAGTTTACTTATCTATTCTTTTAAAAAAACCCTTTTTCGTCTTTGTTTGTGTTGCCTAGCACCCACTGTCCACTGATCATTTGTGGACATCTTGCCATCTTTTGAAATCCAACTCAGCATCACCACTTCCAGGAAGATTTTCCTGATTCTTTCAACTGGAATTGTCCTCTTTCTTCTGTAGGTCTTTATTGTCTCTGCTCTCTTCATGTGATTCCCCTCACATTACTTTGTGTTATGGTTGCTTTCCAATAGGCTGTATTCTTGAGAAGTGAGCTATATTTTGGATTTTCTGTACCACAAATTTTCTGATATCTCAGAGTACTTAGCATTATATCTCACATTTAATGGACACTCATAGTTTTTGAACAGGAAGTGGCCTGCTATGAATTAAATTGTATCACCCTGCAAAATTAACATGTTAAAGCCCTAAACTCCAACCTGATAGTATTTGGTATGAGATCTTTGGGACATAATTAGGTTTAGATGAGATCATGAAGATGGGACCCTCATGATGGGATTAGTGTCCTTTTAAGAAGGAAAACTAAAGACCTTTCTCTCTCTCTCTTTCCACGTGAGTACACAGTCAGAAGACAGCCATCTGCAAGCAAGAAATGGAGCCCTCACCAGAACCCAATCATGGTGGCGCCCTGATCTCAGACTTTACAGCCTTTAGAACTGTGAGCAAATACATTTCTGTTGTTTAAGCACCCAGTCTATCTATGGCATTTTGCTATGGTAGTCCAAAGTGACTAAGAGCCTTTAGTGGTCCTCTAAGCCAGCCTTTTTATTTTATACAGTGGTTAAGTACCAGATCCAAAGCAACACAGAACTGAGCAGGGATCAAAACCCAGTCAGTCTCCTAACCCCCAGCCCACAGCTCAAGCAAATATAACAAGCTTGCCAAATAACACAGAATGAAAGAAAAGGCCCAAAGCAATAAGTATATTTTTCTTAAACATGTCCATACCTTAAACTCTTTTTATCCTAGCTATGAAATAACAAACCAAAGGCCCAAGGGGACTTTCAGCAAGGTCTGAAATTGAGAATTTGGCTTGAAAGGTTGCAAGGATGAGGAAAGAAAAGGGGAGGCCTAACCATATAGTTATGACAATATCGTATTACAAAGTTATGAATTATGCAAATGAAAACAGCGGGATTCACAACCCCATGAGATTTCTTGTACCTGTACACAGAACTGTGTGAACAAGCATTTCAGAGCTTTGCTTTAAAATCTTCTGTTGCTACCACTATGTTAAACTGGCACAGGGTTTTACATCTCTCAAAGGACTTCCACATACATCATCTCATGGAATCTATGCTACAACCAGCACAGATATGACCAGCTCCATGGAGTTGGGTACCATCTTGAGCCTTAGTTCCCTGAAGTGGCCCGAGCAAAATCACACAGTGATTGGAGCTCAGACTGGAGTTCTCTGTGTCTACATATGTGAAAGAGACAGAGAAAAGAAAGAAAGAAACAGACAGATAGACACATACATAGACAGAGAAACAGAAAGACAAAGAGAGAGAGAGAGAGCTGGGATGAGGTTGATCTCACTTCACTACATACTTCAAGACCACATTCAGGTAAATCCCACAAACGTTCTGTGTCAATAGGTACCTGGAAGAGATCTATGACAGACCCGGGTTTAGCCCTTGCTGTGTCACCAATTCACTGTTGACTGGGATGAGTCACTTAACCTCTTTAGTTCCATTTCTTCAACTGTAAAAAAAAGGGAGGGGTGTTGAATAGTTTTGTCATTGATTCCTTTTAAGTTCAGACAACCTGTGATTTTCAAAATTAAACTGGGTTAGATAAAAAATCAGGCCAAGTTACTTCCAAAAATGCCCATGCCCTGAATCAGTTTCCCAGGAGGAATATATTATCCGTAATCCTTCATCTCCAAATTCTTCGAGTGGGGAGGTGGAAACAAGATGATGCATCTGGTCTGAATACAGCAAGAATTTAAGCCTGTCCTGTCATTAAAAAGCCCACCTCTAGCCACTGGTACCAACGTGGTTAATGTGACTTGTGATTTTGGAGGTAAATCAAATCCAAGTATGCAAAAGATAAAAAGCCTTACTCCAATGAGACCAGCAAAAGGCACATTTCTCAAAAACTCTTCCCCATGAAATTTAAGATCGTATGAGACCAATTTAGACCCTACTAGTAATTTCAGGCCATCAACAGCCTCAGATTGATAAATACCCAAATCATAGTAAATTAGAAAACAATGTTTATAGCACTAAAAATCACTTTATACAGCAGCTTCTGTATTTATTAACTGTATTTGTTACTAATAAAATACAGAGAGAATGACAGCTTAATATGTCATTCCATGAATATGTGTGTGTCTGTGTGTGTGTGTGTGTGTGTGTGTGTGTGTGTGTGTGTGTGTGTGTGTGTGTGTTTAGTCAGAGTCTCACTCTGTCATCCAGGCTGGAGTACAGTGGCACAATCACGGCTACCCCAGTCTTGACCTGCTGGTCTCAGTAATCCTTCTGCCTCAGTCTTTCAAATAGCTGGGGCTTCAGGCACATGCCACCATGCCCAGCTAATTTTTTAAAAAATTTATTTTAGTGACAAGGTCTCACTGTGTTGCCTAGGCTGGTCTCGAACTCCTGGGTTCAGGCAATCCTCTCAACTCAGCCTCTCAAAATTCTGGGATAACAAGAGTGCATCACCGCACCTGACTGAGTTTTTATTTTTAACACAGACTATTTTAAATTAATTTTTGAAAATTTCTTCAATGACTCTATGTCTTTAGAGCAACTAAAAACTTTCATTAGGAGAAAGACTTTAAAGCAGGGTTTTAAGAAGTGAGAAATAAAGTCATTGCCTAGAAAAGATGAGGGTTTAAAAAACAATTATGAGCCTGGTTCGGTGGCTCAGCCTGTAATCCCGCGCCTTGGGAGGCTGAGGTGAGTGGATTGCCTGAGGCCGTGGGTTCAAGACCCGCCTGGCAACTAGGTGAGACCTCATCTCTACAATAAATCAAAAAATTAGCCAAGAGTGGAAGCACGCACCTGTAGTTCCAGCTACTTGGAAGGCTGAGGCGGAAGGATCGCTGGAGCCCAGCAGGTCTAGGCTGCGGTGGCTGGGAGCGGCCACTGCACTCCAGTCTGGGTGACAGAGTGAGACTCCAACTCAAAAAAAAAAAAAACCGATTATGAAGATAATTTCAAGTTCCATAATACATAACTGTTGTATTCTGCATTAATTCATGTTGGCACACAGTGTGGAAATGTCAAGGAATCTCAACCAATGAGTTTCTTCTTGTCAGCAGATGTTCATGAGAAAGATAGCAGAAAAACTCATTCGTCAGAGGGAATGCAGTTTGGGACCACAATACAGCTTTTCAGATGTCCCACCTTCACAATTTTTTATGTACTAACCAGTGTAATTTCCAGTGTACTAACCACATGATTATCTAACATCTTAAGTTATGTTCATACTAAACAATGAAATTGATGAAATGAGAAGATCAATATGTAATTTTCAGTTCACCCCAAACACATTAAACTGTCAATAGCTACTTAGAATATTAAAACATTAAAATTAGTAAGTAGAATGTGGTTTCCAGGGACTAGGAAGGAGGGGGGTAATGAGAAGTTGTTTAGTAGGTACAGAGCTTTTGTTTTATAAGATGAAAAGAGCTCTGCAGATTGGTTGCAGAACAGTGTGAGTGTCTTAACTGTACACTTAAAGAGTGTTAAGATGATAACTTTTTATTTTATGTGTATTTTATGACAATTTAAAAATATTTAAAATTTTAAATTTTATTAAAAATGACATCGTTTTATAGTCTTACAGATCACATGTCTAGTTTAACAGATCACAACTGGATTTGCATATCTGCTCCTTCATTCAATTTGTTGCAATATATTGTTTTGATGGAAGCATATGAAGAATATCCAGCATCAAGGATTTTTTTCTAACATAGCAGTTATGTATTTAGAAAGGAGAAGAGCATTTTGATAGCTTTATCAGATAACTGTAAGTGATTTTTTTGATAGTATACCAAAATTCAACAAGTAGTAGCTTCTTAAAGATTAGTTATAATGTGCAATCTAAACTATACAAATTTTCTGTTGATATACTGTTACACTAAAATCTACTATACACCTTGTACATTGAATGAAATTTTTACCCATGCACAATTTTGTAACATAAAGCATTGGTCATTGGGGAAATATTGGTTCACTATACTATACAATCTTCCAAATATTAGCACATTTTTATTTCACAATATCACAAAATTTTGTGTTAATATCACCTCTGATATCATCAGAAAAGTTCTGAGTATTCTCAAACTATCAAGTTCATGGTGGTGAATATAAATTTTCCAAAATTCTAACTTTCTCTTGAGTGCTCAAATTTTATTATTAGCCATAAATACTACCAGTGATGTCCTTGACACAATAAACATAACTTGTTTATTCTTGTAAAAAAGAGCTACTGAATCTGCCAAGGCTAAATATCCACAATTTGTCTATTATTCTTTCAAACACAAATGAAGACTCATAAAAGAAATGAGTATACAATTCACAATTCAAACTATCACACAAATACTTTTCTTCATGACAACCATCATCTTTGGTGTGTCGGAAATGAGCTTTGTACACATCTCACCAGTTACACAGAATATTAAAAAGGTATTCTTTTACCTGAGTCAAGGTTTAATGAAATTAATGATTTTTCACTCTCTCATCAAGAACATTGTTAAGTGAGATTGACTTTTTTTTCCCTCCCCATGAATATATGGCTGTGAAGATACACAAAGACCACTAGTACAATTTGATTCTAGTGCTTTCATTCATGCTGAAGCAATTTACCTGCTATTGCTTCTGCATCATTGGTGCAAATGTCAGCACAGTGAGAATGGCAAATGACATTTTGGCATTAATATGAAAATGCTTGGATCTCACAAGTCCCCAGAAAGCAGTCCATGCACTATGCTTGGAAAGCCTCTGATCTAGAAGTTTCTCACAGAAAAGATGGCTCTGGAAACAGATTTCCTGGGATTGTATCCTGGCTTTCTCTTGAGCTGTATGGTGTTAGGCATGTTACTAAACTTTAGCAAGCCTCAGCATCCTCATCTCTAAATAGGGATACTAACAGTACCTACCTCCAAAGAGTGCTTGAAGAAAAAAAAAAGCCAAAGTCTATAATGTGCTTACTTCAGTGTCTGGCTCATTGTATGGAAGAAACATTAGCTTGCAATGCCATCTATTGTTGTTATTAGTGTTGTCACCTTCCCCTCCTTTGCAAAAAAAAAAAAAAAAATTTAAAGCAGGATTTATTGAGAGGACAGAAAAGTTCCCACAGTGGGAGAGGAACCGAGGGGGTTGCCCACAAAATATTATTAATAAATGTCTGATAAATGCTACCAAAAGAGTAGTGATCTTTTCATTTCTCGATGATGTTGTTATTTTGCCAAAAGATCTCATTTAACAATGAATCACTAAAGACACTGTCAATAAATGTTTGTTGAAGAATAAGGAATGACATATAGGAGGAGGCCATTGCAGATGTATCTTTATTTTTAGGAATCACTCCAGAAATGCTTCAGCTCCTTAATATAAATGAAGACTATAAAGATTTTTTTAAAGACTAAATGAAGTGTTTTAGTGCTTGAACATAATTATTCTAAAAGGGCTTCTCGACCCAAGACAACCTTAGGATAGCACCTTCAATCATAAAGAGAAAATTGAAACAGGTGGTATGTCAGGTATGGGACAGTAAAACAAAAATTATCCAAGTTAGTTACTGGGCATCTCTAAGAGAGGTTTGTGGTTTTTAAATGTTTCTCTTTTTTTTTTTTTTTTTGAGTTGTAGCCTCACTCTGTCGCCCAGACTGGAGTGCAGTGGCCGCTCCTGGTCACTGCAGCCTCAACCTGCTGGGCTCCGGCGATCCTTCCACCTCAGCCTTCCAAGTAGCTGAAACTACAGGCACACGCTACCACGCCTGGGTAATTTTTTGATTTATTGTATAGATGAGGTCTCGCCAAGTTGCCCAGGCGTGTCTCGAACCCGGGGTTCAAGCAATCCACTCACCTCAGCCTCTCAAAGCGTGGGATTACAGGCTGACCCACCGAGCCCAGCTTGTTTCTCATTTTTTAAAGGGAATAAATTGTTTCTCCCAAGACAAATTTAATAGAAAAGAAGGAATCCCCAGTTGTTATTCATGTTATCTTTTTAAATTTGGACAAAAAGCCGTGGCCTTTACAACAATGACAACAGAAACTTTTACAAAAACAGCACAACCTTCTCAATCTTAAAATCTTTAAAGACTGTTAGATTTCAGGTAATAAAATAGTTGAACAGTTACAACATTTGTCATTCTTCAAGCTGGGTGTGTAAATAATAAAGGTCAAACTCGGAAAACAAAGCTGACAATTCCATGGTGACCAGCCAGACTCCAGTTCCCATCATTTCTTCATATGTTGATAGACTTCCCCAGGAAGCCTGGGAAAATAACAGAAGTAACTCAACTTCCCCCAAGAGAAAAAGCTTCATTTTTCCTTGGCAGATTCATTCCTAATCACATAGCAGGGAACCATTATTAACATCTGGATATTCAAAAAGAGCCACTGAATTATTATAAAAATGTTTCAAATCATCGACCTAAAACTCAAATGATCTACAATGTGTACGATGCTTTCTTCCCCCTTTAGTCAGAAAGATAAATGGAGAAATTCTTTTTATTTCAACTTCCATTACACATTTGTTTTTAATCTGGGAAAATTCATGTCTGCCTACTGTACCTCCATATCAAAGACTAATATGTCAGCATTGGCTTCTGCTCCTCCCACCATGAATTTCTTCTGAGAACACATTTTTTTAGGAGTGAGATTACTGCAAAAATTAATTGGTTCAAAGCAACCATAGTCTACTACTAGAACAGATTCTAACACCAAGTTCAATTCTCTTTTAGCACAGCTACATGCTGTTAGGTTGAGTTAGAATGGGGCAGATCAAATATCCTCATGTTTAACCAGTCCCTTCCTCCTTTACACTGTTCCTAAAAATTTAACTGTCATGACTTATTACAAATGCACTCAGATACTATAATGCTCTTTGTCAAGCCTCATCCAAGTCTTAAACATTAGAAGCTGGCAGAACTTGATAAATATAAAAGTCACGCCTCTAGGTAAAGCTCTCTAATATCTTCTCATTTCTCTCAGGACATTGGAAAAATTCCCACCAGGGCTCTGCTTGCAACCCCATCAAGAATTGGTCAAACCCAGGTGAAACACTATTTTGGACCAACCCCTCCACCTCCCACCCACCCCAGCAGGGATGGACAGGCTAAAACCTTTGCAAGCAACATTTATTTAGGCAATGCCCATTTCAAACTTCTTGTCCTTCTAATGGGTACCAACTTCCCACCACTCTGCTTCACCTCCTACAGGACCAGCCCCTCTCCACCCACCTGCTCCAGCTTTCTCTCCTCCTACACTGCCCATCTCCAGCCACCCTGAACCAAGGCTCGACCGCAGGTGCTCTTTGTGTCTGCTTTTCCTGGTCATATGCTACTCAACTTTCAAGTCTCAGTGTAAGAGTCACTTCCTTGAGGACACTTTGCCCAGCTCTGCCTCTCTTACACTCAACCTCCACAGGCCTTCTCTGCCACACTAGCCACAATGGTAAATCACTCACAAGCTATCGAGGCAGTCCAAGCTATTGGGGCAGTCCGTCCGTTTAACGTCTGCTCCCCATGTGAGGTAATTGTCTGGACATTGACTCTTGCCCCAATCTCTGGCTTCTCTCTGTCCCTCCCTCAGGGAGTAGCCTCTGACCAAGTCTGGTCTCTGCATGATATGCATATTTCCATTGAGGAGTCACAGAATGCAAGTAATTGTGCACAGTTGAGAACAATGTGGGTGACACCTTTACACAAATGTTGCTTGCAAAGATTTTACTCATTGTGATTGCATCCACCATGTAGCAAGTTGAATAACTTGCTTGGCTATAAACTGCTTGCTGTACTATCCACCATATAACAAGCTGAATGAATAACTTGCTTGGCTATAAAACTGCTTGCTTCACTGGCAGGCTGTACTAGGTGCCTCCTGTAATTCTAATAAGCCAATGTCTTTTCCTGCTGACGCTCTGGTGACTTATTTAGAATACATAAAGGACCTTATACCCAAGCCCTCAGATTTGGGGCTACCACATTACACCCCACTTGGCCTCATAAATGCAAAAACCAGGTCTGTTTGACTAGTATAACCTCCCCAAAGCCTAGAAAAACATTCCCTCATTGTGGGAGAGAGTTTTTAATAAGGAAAATTCCTTCTAACTAAACTTTACATATGGATGAAATTCAGTGAAGTGAAGATCAAGGAGTGCTTCAGAGTGGACAATTTGTTACAGTCTAATGAACATAAGGTAGAGAAAGTGAAGAGCTGAGAGTTTTTGGTTGGCTGCAGATTTAGGAAGGCCAGCTCTTCCCTGACAGTTGTGTGGACTACCTATGTATCAAGCTAATAAACAGTTAAATAAAATAGTTCGTATAGTCTTATCTTGAAAAATATGCCTTCAAAGTAAACTGGAAGTCTGGATAATCAAACATAGTAAAATATAGAGGCTTCAATCAAGTTGGGTTTTTAGCACCAATATTATCCACATTTTAAAACTCTTAAGCAGGAGATAATTATTTTCTTCATCATGCACACACACATACACTCACACAGTATGTAGCTATCTGTTAAGAAAGAATGATTGTTGCCACTGTTTTGAAAAAAAAAAGATTTATAGGATGTTCATATCCAATTTTATTGAAGTGTAAAACCAATGCATATACGAACAGAAGTTCCTGTCTACAAAGAAATTGCTTCTCTCACTTAATCATCTTTCTTCTTTCATACCTATTGCAAGTTCAAGTCCTGCTGTGTCTCTCCTTTGTATATCTTCCAACTCTATATTCATTCTTTCATCCTTGGTGTCCCTCAACAAGTGATATTATGTGAGAGTCTTCAGGTCTCAGCCAACTATGACCAGCGTCCTCTTGTGATTAGAATGAGCATTTTGCATATTATCATGGGGGTAAGGAACCCAAAAAGTGAAGAAGAACACTCAGAATGGAACATGGGTACACATCAGTTACAAATTGGATGTGCTCCTGTAGTCTCATGTTTCCATTGGCTCCCATTTTCCCTTTGTCTTACAAACGGAAGTTTACTCATCTTTATTTCTGTCAGTGACTTCAACAAGGGTCTTTAATTATACCCTTTCCCCATCTTCTTTGTTAAGTAATTACCATAACCTTTATTCAAAACTTTGTAAGAAACTTTAATAAATGATTTATAATTAAATATAAAGGATCATTCGTAAATCCCTTTGAAAAGTGAAGCAATCTCTTACAATGTGAATAAAATCACACTGCTGAACTTGTTTTGTACAATTCTGTTGTTTCTGTGTTGTAATACAGTTGTAGCCCAGAAAAGCCTTTGCCCATGCTTCTGTTTGCTTACCTGGCACTGCACTCACTACTCTTTTTGTAAAAACAAAAACATACCAAAAAGTTAACTTGAAAGAATCTGACATTCAAATTGTTTGACTGACAATATTGGTTGAGACCGGAGGAATTGCTTTGAGTGTCGATTTACCTGTGTTGATGTGAGCTCTAAAATTTTCCTGAAGTGACTGCCCAGGCTGCAACTTGCCACATAACCAGTAGTGGAGGGAAGAAGGATAAAATTCCAAGGTGAAATGTATTAAACCCAGACTTATTTTTCAGCTTCTCCTTTGGCTCCGCCTCCAGTAGAACTAAAGCCTAATGATTCCAGGAAGTGAAAAGCAATTAAATTTCACTTGGTGTAAAGTTGAAGAAATTGTCCCATGTGAAAAGAATGTTTCTTTGCCACATTCCATAGGTGGCAATAAACAGGCAAATTTCACTGGTTTTGATATAGTGGTATGAGCTTTCACAGGGCTCAGGTTGATTTCATTTTAAAAAGTTGAATTTATGGGACAGAGGATTGAAAGGTTTGTACTGACATGTTTAAAACCCTCTTTTAAAAAGTGGCATATTGCATCGTTCCATTTAAGTGTTCACACCGCAGACTGAAACATAATCTGTTTACTGAAAAAACAACTTTTTATTGCCCTGTGAATAATTTCCCATTGAAAAAGAAAACAATGTACAGTATTTTAGTGCTTTGTGAAACATCTGGAAATTTTTCTTCAGTTGCTAAAGCTATGAAGAATTTGCATCCACAAACTACTAATTTTTTAATTTGACACAGAACAACTTCAAACTTACTATTGAACCAACCAAATTTTCTCCAAAAAGGCAACAGTTTCCAAAGACCCACTGAGGGCACTCAAAGAAACAAAGCAACCAATCCACTGCTAGGCAAGTCTGGTTTCAGGAAAGTCCATAAGGGGTGTTTTGCTTCTCTGCCTTCACTTTTCTGGATACAATGTAAAGTAGATTGCATTGGTGTGGGTTACCTCCCGCTGCTCTAACAAATAAGCCCCAAATCCCAGGGGCTTAACATATGGAAGTTTTTTTCTTACTCACCTAGCAGCCCTACGTGGGTGTGCCAGGTACGCAGGCAGCTTTCATGGGGAGGTGCAGGGACTCTCATGACTCCATCTCTGTGTCTGCCATCTTCCACAAGAAACTTAGCAACAAACAGTTTGCCGCCTAGAAGTGCGCCCATTAGTATGCTGACATTCCATTGGCTGGAACTCAATCACATGACCGAGAGAAAGGCGGGACTGCAGACTAGTCCCAGGAAGAAAGAGAAACCGGTTTGACACACTGCCAGTCCTTAGCGCCCATCCAGCACTTTACAAGATTAGTTTTTTTCCCCTAAATTCCAGCCCATACAATGCTCAATATTATCCAATCCCTATTGTAGGCTCTGTGTAAAGCACTCTACCAAAGATTCTGGGGAGTTTCTGAAATAACAGGTGCAAGGAAGCCACTGGACTTTAGACACTCTTTCCTGATCTCCTCTCCTAAGCCTGTTGTGAAATGGAACTAGCTATGGAGTTGTGAAATGGAACTAGTTGTGGAGATAGCAAATTAACCAACTCAAGTTCTCAAAAAGTGCAGGTTTTAGAGTCAAAAGTCCTTTCAGAATTTCATTCTGGTTTACCTTTTTCCCCAAGACTTTTATTTTTCCAGAAGAGAACTTTGTGCAAATGTGAGACTCAGGAGCTCTTTGCTGAAACATTTAAATAACTGTGGAAAGACCACAGTTATTTGAGTGCTGATGGGTAGGCACAACACCTAGACCTCAAGGGGATACGGTGATATGAGCCATTTCCCCTCAAGAACAGTTCCACCTAAAAGATAAGTAACTGAATGTTGTTTGTGGATTCTTCTGTTCCACTCTACACCTCCTTCTGCCTCAGTTTGTGTGAGCAGCCCTTCTCTGTGCTGCCATCAGATACTATCCTACTCCATCACCCTGTGGCAATTGTCTATTTCTTTGTCAGCCTCTTCCATTAGACTATAAATTCCATGAGGAAAGAGATCCTCTTATATATTGTTTATCCCCAACACATGTCACAGTCTCTAGCTCCTAATAGGTGCTAGCTAAATATTTGTCAAATGGGATTGAATGATACAAGTTAGAAAAATATAAGTTCTGGGCTGGGCTCAGTGGCTCAGCCTGTAATCCCAGCACTTTGGGAGGCCAAGGTGAGTGGATTGCCTGAGCCCATGGGATCAAGACCAGCCAGGGCAACTTGGCAAGACCTCGTCGCTACAATAAAAATTTAAAAAAAAAATAGCCAGGTGTGGTAGCGCACACCTATCGCTCTGGCTACTTGGAAGCCTGAGGCAGAGTCCAGCAGAGTCCAGCAGGTCACACTGATCTCTGGCAGAGATCACACTAATCTCTGGCAGAGATCGCCAGAGTCCAGCAGGTCAACACTGGGGTGGCTGTGAGCATGCCACTGCACTCCCGCTTGGGTGATAAAGTGAGATTCGAACTGAAAAAAAAATAGAAAAAGAAAAATATAAGTTTCATAAGACATTCAAAGAGTCAAAGATCTACTAGTGTTCTAAAGAGATAGTACCACACAGGGGTGGAAGGAGGAAAGATTTCCTGAAGCATTTGGAGTGGACTTTAAAGGAAAGGTAGGTCTCAACAAGCAGAACTTCTGGGATGACATTGCAGGTAGAGGCATGACATATGTAAATGTTTGGATGTGGAAAAGCAAAAAATGTGTTTGTGGAATAGTTTACATTCTTGTTTATCTTGCGCTTAGAGTGTATGAAGTGGGGGCAGATAGGAAACAGGAATGGAAAGGGGAGATTTGGCTATTCTAGAAAGGGTTTTGACTCAAGCTAGCAAGTCTCTATTTGATTCCATGGGCACAGGGGAGCAGGGAGAGATCATGTACAAAGAGGATCCATCAGCCAAGTGTGTAGGGGTGGAAAGTGTTGATGAGAGGCAGGAAGAGAAGAGACCTCTTGGAAGGCATGATAACAATCCAGATGAATGGCAAGGCCCTAAATGAGGAAGATGACAGTGAAGAGAAACAGAACAGAAGTCCAGGGCATAGATAGGATGGAGGGGAAACCCACAGCTTTTGACAACCAATCAGGTTTCAAGGAACGACGGTGAAGAAGGAGTGCAAGGTGAACCGCGATATGGTGCTGCCATTCATGGGAAGAGGAGTTTTGGAAGGAAGAGTTGATTTGGTGGTTAAGGTCAAGGTGAAAAATTGGGTTTAAGACATTTGGGTTTTGGGAGAGGCAGGGCAGTGTGTTGGGGAGATGGGACACCCAAATGAAACTGAGAGAAAACTGGAAATGCAGAACTGTTAGATAGTGGTGAGGATGGGTGATAAGGAGAGCCATTTGGCCCAGTCCTTGTATTCATGAAAGTTTTCAAACAGAGACTTTTGACATTTTTCTAAATGAGTGCTATGGTCTGAATGTCTCCTAAAATCATGGGTTGAAACTGAATCCGCACTAAGGTGGGACCTTTAGGGAAGTAAATAAGACATTCAGGCTCTGCTCTCATGAATGAATTAGTGTCTCATAAAAGGGCTGGAAGGAACTAGCACAGGCCCTTTTTGCTCCTCTGCTCTTCTTCTTGCCATGTGGGGACAAAACATTCCCTTCAGGAGGACACAGCAACAAGGCACCATGTTGGAAGCAAAGGTCTGGCCCTCGTCAGACTCTGAACCTGCTTTGATTTTGAACTTTACAGCCTGACAAACTATAAGAAATAAATTTATATTCTTTATAAATTACCCAGTCTCAACTATTTTGTTATAGCAGCACAACTGGACTAAGACAATTAGTTTAGCAGTCTTTTAATTCATACTGGTATTAAAATTTGGTTAATATAAACTTTGGAAATATATCACCATGTTGAATCCGAGTTGGTTTATTTTTCACTGTTCTAATGTATATGGAAACTTTAAAAAAATTACAAATGTCTTTGAAGGGCTCTGGCTAGGGGTTCCCTCATAGACTGCATTTACTTCCAATTGTAGCAGAATTTTCACTAAATTGTAACTGCTACTTCCTTACCTCCATCTCCTGGTCTCCTTGAGGGATAGAATGGTGTTCTGTAGCTGAAACAACAGTAGCTAATCTAAACTCTGGCAGAAAGAAGGCAACTAAAAAAAACTGAGACGGGATAATGAGAAAGAGGAAACCCAAATACATTGATGTAAAATAAGTACAAATATCAAAATGGAGGAAAATGTAATAGAAGAAATAAAAGTATCTTCCTTTCAAAAAGGGCACCAACACAAACTTATAGAATTTAGTAATCATACCTAACATATGACAGTTCTCAAATGCAAACCAGGTGCCATCTTTTGTGTGAAGCTTCCTGATGTTATCAGGGAAGTTCTGTCCAAGCTGGTGTTGAAGAGGGAGTGAGGAGATGAGAAATATCAAGAGGGAACACTGTCCCCTTTTTAACACGTGGTGTTCTTTTTAACACTTGGATGCCACTTTTGAATGCATAGAAACATCTCCAAAGAAGCTTTGGGCCACCTTTTCTATTCCTCTCTCCCTTTGGCTCCTGCATGAGCATGGACAGAGAGAAATGAAGTCAAGATGTGGGAGATTTAAATGGCCATAAAGATGAGAGAAAGCAATCCTGGCTTTTTTCTTCCCTAATAAACCCTGGGCAGATTGTTTCAAAAAGAAAGAACAGCACATTGCCCAATTATTATAAGAATATACTCTGTTACACCTGTTTTCCTACTCAAAGTCGACTTTGATGACCTTAATTTTACCTACACTACAATATAAATTTTCACTGAGATCTTCATCTCATCCTGACACCAATTAGCACATACATTTCAGCAGAAGAATCCACAGCAATTTAATACATACCTTTGAAGAAAAGGAAACGCTAATCAAAATGAAGACTGTCCCAAAACCAACTGAACAGGTGTGCATTTCCATAATGGCTGCACAATTCAGCAACGAGGTGGTGTTTGCTGCTTTTGCTTGTGAACTGAATTAGTAATCTTCACATGCCCTGTCCCGGTGATTGAAATAAATTACTTTGTTAAATTGCGAAGCAGGTTGACCCATCTGTTGGCCCATGAATGTTCAGATTCTCAGAGGGTTTATTATTCCAAATAATGACTGCCATATGCAGCGGTAAACAGTTCCTTTAAAACTGACTGAAGGATTTGGTGCTACTTTTGAAGGCAATTTATAAAACTATTCGTGTTCCCCTAAAGGATCTGCCCTTCAACTAAACTTCCAGAAAAGTTGTCTTGATCGGTTAATCCTGGCTGAGACACCTTGTTCGCTTTGGAAAGGAAAGAGGAAGGGAAGAATAGAAGAATACATTTCAGAATCACCCACTACACTTTAGGTGGCAGTACGTGTGTTAGCACTGTTCCATGAAGCCTCACAACAACTGTGAGAGGTGGATATCATTATCCCACAGAAAACAAGAAGTCAAAGAGTTGAGTGACTTATCCAGAGACAACTGCTATGTCGCAAAACTGGGACACGAACCCAGTGCACCTGGCTCTAAGACACATTGTGCTGTCTGACCCTCTAATGGCAGATTTTACAATGGGAAGTGCAGTGACAATACTGTGCTCACATGACTCTGACCCATGGGAAAAAAGAAGCAAACAGTATGTATGTCACTATTTTGATTCTGCTTGATTCTAATAGCACACACAGCCCCACTCTTGATCATGTTTGCCCCCTCTTCTCTAAGGAGAAGAGGCTCACTCTTCTCTTCCTGTTCTCCTTAAAGGAGGAAGAGAGCAGAGCTCTGAACTCACACTGGTAAGAATCTAACAGGAATGCTTTAAAGACAAAACTATGCAAGTCTTCTTTTCATATGTGGCTTTCCTGACTTTAGATCATCCTCATTTTCAAGTCCCTGGGGAGAATACATGCTCTGTTCACACAAGGTTCATAAACTGCCCCATCCACGGACTGGCCATGATTTGTTCATGATGTTAACAGTGACTCACCGTGGCTAGATTACAGATGTTAAATTGCTGATGGATGGCCCAAAGCCAGCACATGGTCGACTCTTCTGGCATTCAACTGCAGAATTAATCATGTGTGGAAAGGTACTTTTTTCCGTCTGTGAAAAATGAAATGGCTAATATACAGTATGGAATGAGTGCCCTGGAACAATTTCTTTCTTAACGGGAAAAAATAAAGCTATTAAAAGAATAAACTCCTGCATGTGACATGATGACAGTGGGATTTTTTTGACGAGCTAAATGAATAAGCTCTCTCTCCTTTGATTTATGCCGGCGCAAAGAATCTCTCAAGTTTCAAAAGGCAGAGAGCACGTTTGGAGATGCCGATGGTCTCCACTCCCTTTGTAAAGGGAGTGAGAGGCTAAGATTGAGCCAAAGTCAAGCATTTGACAGGCAGAGAGACCTGAAGAGGTCGGCACCCAAGTGCTCAGTCACAGGGGGGAGAAAGGGTGCCTTAGGGGGTTGCCAGAACCCTTGGACAAGGAGGTGTGCCCTCATTTCAACAGCCTCAGGCACCTCTGCATAGGCTGAAGCCAGGCTCTGCCTCTGTGGTTGGTCTCCTCCCAGGACCAGAGGAAATCAGACTTGCTCCCTTGCTGTCAACTTGAATCCCGAGGAGGGGACTAGAATTTAAGGTTGTTCTTCACCTCCACCAGCAATGAAATCAGAAAGAAGCAAAGCCCACATTAAGAACCTTAGAAAAAAGACTTAATATATACAGTAAAAATAAATTTGTGAGCCGGGAGCGGTGGCTCAGCCTGTAATCCCGCGCCTTTGGGAGGCTGAGGTGAGTGGATTGCCTGAGCCCGTGGGTTTGAGACCCGCCTGGGCAGCGAGACCTCATCTCTACAATAAATCAAAAAATCAGCTGGGTGTGGTAGCGCTGCCTGTAATTCTGGCTGCTCAGAAGGCTGAGGCGGAAGGATCGCTGGAGCCCAGCAGGTCGAGGCTGCGGTGGCCGAGAGCGGCCACTGCACTCCAGTCTGGGCGACAGAGTGAGATTCCAACTCAAAAATAAATAAATAAATAAATAAATAAATTTGTGAACATTGGTAATATCTAGCGAGTAAAAATAATTTAATTGGGTTATATATTTTGTTTATTTAAATCAAGAACAATGTATGTATGTTCAGAAAAGCATAAAATATCAGATAAATTCAAATTTGGGAAAAAAGTTAAAAACTATTCTACAAAATAAGCAATGAGTACTTTTTTAAAGTTGTGAAAGTCAAAAACAGACTGAGCCTCTGTCACAGATTGGAGTTGAATAAGGAAAGATCATAGATTGGATTCCTGACCAGCTAAAGAACATCAACGAGACAACAAAGAAATTTGTAGATTAATTAATAGTAATTAGCCATTCATCTGTAAATGAATGGAAGGTAATGCTTATCAGTATTAATTCCCTGTTTTAGATCCTTGTACTATGATTATGGAAGATGTTAACATTGTAGATACTTCTGTATTATCGTTGCAACTTTCTTTTTGTAAATCTGAAATTATTTCAGATTGAAAAGTTTTTGTTTGTTTTTAATAGGTGCTGATGCAAAAAAGACTACAATGAAAAGCTACAGCCAGAGTTCATTTTTCCTCTACCCAGTTCTGTTCCACAGAAGCAGTTACTTTTAATTCTTTCAGCTGTTTCTTAAAATAATTACTCATGCATCACCAAATATTATGTTTTTAAAAAACTAGGTTTCAATGTATTAATTTTACACAATAACTACTGACTCCCTGCCTTGAAGGGTAAGAATTTAGCACACTTTCAAATTATTTTGAAATAATTTTTTATTTTGAAAAAAATTACAAAGACCATGAAGAAAGTTTCCATTTATACTTTCTCCAACTTTCTCCAATGTTAATGTCTTATATAATCATGGTACAATTATCAAAACTGAGACATTAGCGTGGTATAATGCTGTTAAACTACAGATTTTACTAGGATATCTCTCGTCTTTCCAGAACTGTCTCTTTTCTGTTCTAAGATCTCATCTAGGACATCATATTGTATTTAATTGTCATCTCTACTTAGTCTCCTCTGATCTATGACAATTCTTCAATCATTCCTTGTTTTATGACCTTGACATATTTGAAAACTGCTAGTCAAATATTTTGTAAAATGGCCATCATTTTGGGCTTGTCTTATGTTTTCTCTGGATTAGAGTAAGTTACAGATTTGGGGAAGGTGATGTACTCTTTGCAACATTACAGTGGTATGTTATCTATATGTCTTATTACTGGTGAAGTTAACCTTGGTCACTGATTACAGTAGCATCTGCGAGCTTTCTTCAAGGAAAAGCTACTAATTTTCCCCTTTCATTAAAAGCATGTAACTAAATCCAGTTCACATTCAAAGAGAAATTAATTAGACTCCAAATTCTGGAGGAAAGAATACCAAAGAATTTTCAAACACATGTTAAATCCACTATAGTAATAAACAAATATTTTGAGGAAGATAATTGGAGGCTAGGCAAGTATCCCATTTCTCTTTAACATTTCACTCACTATTTTCAGCATGTCTTCTTGGATTTTGCCTACAGAAATCATTACTTGGGAGTTCTAATGATGATTTTTCAATTTCCCTCATTCTTTCATTTATTAACATTTCTTATTCCCAAGACTTGTCCCTTCTCCACCTGCATTTATTTGTTCAGTCATGTATTTATATCATTATGGATTTATGAATATTTGTTTTATTCTTTGGGTTATAATCTAATACTATCATTATTTATTTATTTTTCTCAGATTCTCCAGTCTTGACCTTTGGAAACTCTTTTGGGTTGAACTCTGTGTCATCCCATTCTTTCTTTTTTTTTTTTTCCCTTAACCACTTTTTTACATTCTGGTACCTAGAATGCTCCAAGCTCATCTTATATTTTCATTGCTCCAGCCCTAAAATTAGCCATTTTCCCAAGAACAACTGGTTATTTTTATTGGAGAATGGTATTTAGACACCCAAATCTGGGGCTTGGTGTGTCCACTGCTTATATATGTCACTGCTTCTAGTGCTTAAATAGACAGCACCAGGAAATACATGTACGTGTATTAACCAATATATATTTACTGCTATATCTGTTTAGTTGTAAGCATATTAAAATAAATATGACTTCAGACTGATGTCTCAGACTCTAGTCCAGCACCACAGAGTTTATTCTCACATCATTCCCTTACTTATCTGCAAATTCTTTCTTCCACAGTGAGAAACTTGACTCTCATGATCTACAATTGCTCATATAGGGATACAATTGACTTTTTATATTGTTCTTGTATCCAGCAACTTTGCTGAACTCATTTTTAGTTCTAGGAGCACTTTTGTAGATTCTTTAAGATTTTCTATGTAAACAATCATTGTGTCTGCAAATAGAGATGGTTTTATTTCTTCTTTCTCAATATTTATGGATTTTCCTTCTCAATTTCACTGAGTGAGAGTGATGAGAGGGGTGATTCTTGCCTTGATCCCAACCATTGAGAGATAGTTTCCATTAAGTATGAAATTAGCTGTAGATTGTTCATAGATACTCTTTATCAGGTTAAGGAATTCCTCATCTATTCTTTATTTGCAGAGTTTTTTCTTGAATAAATATTCAATTTGTCAGATACTTTTTCTACATCTATTGAGATGACCCTATATGGCTTTTCTTCTTTAGTCTGTTAATATGGCAAACCATACCCATTGATTATGGATGTTCAACCAGCCTCGTATTCCTGAAATGAATCTCACTTGGTCCTGTTATGCATTTTTACACATTATTAGAAGTAATTTGCTTATATTTTGCTGAAGATTTTTACATTTGTATTCATGATCGCTATTAATCTATGGATTTCTTCTGTAGTTTTAGAACTAAGTTTAAGAGTAGAATTTAATGACAGAAGATGATAGGGAAATATCTCTAAAGACTGCCTATCACTTTAGAACCTGAATAAAATGAGCATCAGACCACCAGATGAAGCAAAGTGAAGCTGAAAGATGTAACTTGAACAATGCAATTTTTAAAAAAACAAGAATTCAAAAAATTGATGTAAATACACACACATACACACACAATTTATATTCAAACCAAATTCTGTCCTTTCCTGGAGAATTAATGGGACTTGGGACAGCTGACTCTGGCAATACCTATAGCCTTCTCTCTGCTCTCTACAACTAGAACACATTTGGCCAAGGTCCTTCTGGATCAGCTACTGTGTAATAATGGCAATAATATCAACTGAACTCTCCTGAGACTTACTAATTAAATTTCAAAGTTTAATAAAAATAGAGTATACTTGTTTCCTACTAATATACTGACTTGTTTGGAAGTTGGGTGAATTTTAACTACACTTTCAAACTAAGAGGGATGGGTACATCAGATATATGGTGAAATTGAGGTCTATGCCCCTAGAATTAAGAAATCAGAAAATATTTACCTGAATATTGTGGGTATTAACAAATATTTATTGAATAAATATGTATATTTAAAGCCTATTATATACTTGGAATGATTGTCAAGACCCATGCTATTCAAATTTTCAACATTCTCTGTTTAGCAAAACAAAAATATGAATTTTTCTTTAATAGTCTCAATCTCTTTGAATTTCTACCCATGCATGTCCTAAAGGAAAACTCACCCCATGAGTTTCTTGTTTAATCATACTTATCCAAAGTGTTGCTTGTCAAATGTTCAAAGTAATATTTTATTCACACTAGTCTCCAGAGATATTATACTGCCATTGGCCAAGAGCAAATGAGGTCATAGCCTACACAGCCTGCTCTCAATTTCAATTTAGAACAAAGGGCTTCTCTTTAAGTGTGGCTGTTGCCCAAGACCATCCAGCAATGAAAAATTGGTCTGGAAATCTAATGCCATGAGTCTAAAATATCTGTATATGAATAACTGTTGTGACTTTTTGTTTCCTTCATGCCAGGCACTGTGCTAAGCCTTTTTAATACACATTATCTCACTTAATCCTCACCACCAATTCATGTGATTTCTGTCAATAGCCATCACTCTTTTTTAAAATAAGAAACTGCATCAAAGATCAGGAGGTAAAAGTTCACCAGAGATAATGATTCCCAAAATGATGCCTCCAATCTCTATCCTCAATAAAATTTTTATCATTGAGGTAATCATAAGTCCATCTCATAACTGAGATTTTGCTGGTAGTGGAGAAGAACACTCAATTTTGAGTGTTATAATAGCATGGGAGGAGGGTAAGGAAGAAGGGACCTGGAAAGTAACATTCACTGCATACCAACATCAACAACTGGACTGGAAACTTTATATTATCTCATTTAATTTGCACAAAAATACAGGGATCTATTATCCCCATTTTACAGAGAAGGAAACTGAGACTTAACACTTCAAAGGTAAAGGCAGCCATTAAGCTCAGGTCTGCCTGACTCTAAAACACAGCTTTATAAATACATTCAACGTGCTTCCTCTGCATTTCTTCTTGATTGAGAAAAGGAACCAATGGCTTGGACTGCCGTTCCTATTTCCTATATTATCACCTCTAGAGCACTGAAAATTGGGTTTCACATTTACAGTGGTAAAAACGTTGGTGGCCAAAGAGAATCCTTTCTTCAAACGCTCAATTTTAGTTATACCCAGAAAAATTTTATACTGAAAGGATCTCCTGCCTTTTCAGGGTTATTTGTTGAAACTTCTAATCAAATCAGACATTGGTAAATCTTTGCCAAGATTTTGTAACTGTAAACTGCACGAGCTCAGGAACTTTATCCTATTTATTATTTGTCCCCAATACCCAAAATATTGCTTAACAAAGAGAGGCATACAATAAGTATTTATTGGATAAATCAAAGTTTTTCAGGGCCAATAGCCCAACATTTAGCTCACAAATACTACTTGTGATATACAGTAATTAGCTTCGCCCCTATGTACATGTCTTGTGTCTATCCTAAGATCATAGCCTAAAGAGGGAAATCTCTCCCCAAGCCTTAGGACTAAATAGCAGCAGATGATACCCCTGGCAATGTTTGCAGCATAATGCCTGGAATATAGTAAATGCTCAATAAATATATATTGAATTAATTTTTGAAGAAGAAGAGCTACATTTATTCAATGCATACTCTTTGTCAGACACTCTACTTGCTTTACCTCCTAAAAACATCCTATACGAGACACTATATTTCCCATTTCATGGAGAAGCAGTGTAAGGTTTAAGGACGTTAAGTAACATGCTCAGATCTGTATAGTTAGTATCTGGTAGAGAGTTCTCAGCCTGAGTCACTCCACAGCATTTGGAGAACTTGCCAGTTTCCTTCCTTTCTCAAGGCCGTTGCTCTTCCCTCTCTTGGATCTTCGCATGGCTAACTCCTTATCATTCCAGGCTCTGTCCAGTGGCCCTTCCTCAGAGATCTTCCTAACCATTCCCCATTCTGTCCCATGATCCTGTTAGAGTGCCTCCATAGCATGCACCACCATCTAACATTCTTCTGTGCATGATTTCATTATTGTCAAGTGTCCCAACCAGAACTTGAGCTTCATTAGAGAAGTGACCCTGTCCGACTTGTTGGCCACTGTGATCTACAGTGTGGTGCTAAGCCCAGCACATCAAGGGACTTCCTAAATACTTGCTGAATTACTGAATGACTGCTGCAGGCCAGATAACCCCTGAGTGCTAAAGAGGACAGTACTTTGCAGGCCAGGTCTTTAGATAAGTATCTGGTGCATGACTGAAGTGTGTCCCCATACCTGTTCAGCTCAATTCCCATGCCAAGACTTCTCTGCCATTTCTGATGAGAAAATTGATTTATATGTGGGCCATTGAGCAACTTTTTTCATGCAGAGAGGAAGGTTCAATAACTTCATGATTGCAGTGTGCTTTATAATCTCTTCAATAAAAATTCCAAAGATGGAGTAAAAATAATTTCTATGCCTCTCAGATTGGAGCCACACCTAGCTTCTAAAGACCAAAATGTCAATTGTTCGTGGTTTCCAGAATGCTTCTCCACTGACAGCCCTAAACTGTATGTATCTCACAAGTTAAAATTTAAGGAAAAAATTTATTACAGAAAACTCACTCTGGCCTGGATCCAACACTTGATGGAGAATATTAATAATATTGCTTGGGCTTGACTCTCTTAAGTCTCTCAATTCCCCCAACACATGTCTAAAGAGCTTGATATATGTGACACAAATCTTGTTTTCAACCCACACAAGTGAGCTTATTGCCAGCATCATTGTTTTACAGATCTTCAACCAGATGGAGTGCTCTCACCTCATAGCCATGTTTCTTTCTTTGGAAAGCTTGGCAGTCTGATGACATCACCTTCCTCTCCATCTTCCCCAACTTTGCACTTTCTGGTCCAGTCCCTTAGAACTGCTCTGAGCTCACTCACTTTGAGGCATTGCTGTCTTTGCTTAGATACCCTCTCCCTCTACCTGTGTCTTCCTCTTACCTCTTTTGGGAGGCAGGGATCTGTGTTCCCACCTACCCTTGCTGATATTATCCCTAGGTTCACTCATTTGCAAATACTTCCCAGATTAACTTGGATGCCCTTGCTCTGAACTCTAGAAGAACTTTATACAGACCTTTGGCTTAATTACTTATGATAATCTACTAATGTGTTGGTTTCCCCAACTGAACAATGGGCTCCTGGCACTTGATAGATATCACCTCATAAATGACCAGGAACTGAATTTAGTGGTTCCCCATCCCATATTAAGTTAATGAAGAGGAAAAACATCACTCTCCTCCACTCACCCTTTAGAAAGTTGATTTCACTCATCAAATAAGAAGGCCCGATTTTCAGTACCTGATGTCACTCTCTCAAATCTGTCTCATTGTCTACAGTCACCCAAAATGATGCTGGTTGGAGATAATGGCCTCAGCAGCAGAGAACACATTGGCATCAAGAGCACGAAGGCATGCCTCAGATGAAAATGGCCTGATGCATGGACCAGAAGACGACCAGGAGGGGCAAGGAATAAGGAAGGCCTAGCTTCCTCATTTTTGCCCAGCCTTCATCTAACCAAATGCATACCTCTCTATATAAGTTTTTCCTTTAAGTCACCATAATCATTTCCATGAAATAAAAGAAATAATAATCATGTCCTCAGTAAGAGGTCAGTAGTCTGACTACACATGCCTAAAGGAGTCTATTACACTGGGAAAGCTCATCTACAGGACAAACTTGTGTGCTTACTCACAGTCACTATTAGCTTAGAAAACAATTAGAGAGCTTGTCCACCCCTGGGCCCATCTAAGACATTCCACAGCAAAGTTAGTTTAGCCAGAGTTTGTATCTGGAAACATGACCATACTCTGCCCACCTGGCACACACCTCACCACTTCCTAAACTCTGTAGGCCACAGAACCATCATGTCCCACATCTCCAAGGAATCCTACAAATTTTCCCAAGGAATCCCTGGGCTTTCTATCCCAGGCATCTATTCTCCATGCCAGTATCAACATATACGTTGTAGACTAGGAGGCAGTGTCAGACTTAGAGGCACAAATTTCTCCCTTGACCTTCTTTACCTGCTGAATCTCAAGAGCCTTCAGAAAGACTCAGTGATGAGACACCACAGTCAGCCTACCCCACGTGTTGATCTCTACTTCAAACTAGCCATCACCCTAAGGAACAAGTCTTCTTCCTGGAAATGTCAAAAGGAACTGTGATGTGGGATTAAAGAAAGGGTGCCTTCCTCTCTCTCCCATGGTTTTGCTACTTAACTTGGTCAATATATTTTATCACAGTTAGTTTCAATGATGAGACCTCTCACTGGGCTGCAGCAAGTCCCCAAATACAAAGTACAAATGATGTTCCAAAGCTACTGGCAGAGATTCCTTAACTTGAAAAGAAAAAGCCACCAAGGGTTAAAGAAGGAAATCTAACAAGAGGCCATTTCCGTAACTCAAAAAGGAGAATATTAACAATAATAAAGGAGAATGTCAAAAATAAAACTTGTGGACAATCTTCTGCTTAGAAAACAAGTGTGGATATTAAGGAGTGTAGGGGATTAAAAGTTAGCTTCACTCTGGAGTGGGCAGTTTTGATGAGGCAGGAGGAAGGAAACCACCTACTTTCTTCACTGGGTCTATTTCTACATGGGGACTACTAAGTTGGATTTTAGAAAATTATTGATGTTAAAATTATCAACACCTTGCCAATCAAAATACAGCAATTATCTTAATTCGACCACATAAGAAACCACCAGTCTACAGTATTAACTAAGGCAGCAGGTGTGACAACCTCCATGCTCTGTGCTGCAAAAATACTTACAAGAGGGAGGACCCCAAAAAACCCAGAACTATCTTTTGGAGGGTGAGCCCCTTGTAGTACAGGCTTTCCCCACTAAGTATGTGTTCGAGGAACCCATTAGCATCAGTGTACTAGTTAGTATTGTTATGAGAGGCTGTATTTGACTTCAGTGAATTTTTTTTTGTGGCAAACAGGTGACTGGTTCTTCCACCATGACAGTGCACCTGTCCATGCAACCCTGAGTGTTCAGCAGTTTTAACCAAAAACAGCATGACCCCCGTGCCCCATGCTCCCTATCCACCTGATCTTGACCTGAGCAACTTTTTTGTTGTTGTTGTTTCCCTGGATGAAAAACGTTCTCAGAGGGAAACATGTAGAAGAGGTGAAACAAAAAAACAGCAGAGGCATTAAAAGGCATCAAAACTGATGAGTTCAAAAACTGTTTTGAGTGGTGGAAAAAGCATCTTAATCAGTGTATTGCATCAAACGGAAAGTACTTTGAAGGTGACCAAAGTTTAAACATGAAAGAATAAATACACTATTTTGTATAAATAAATTCCTAAGTTTTAGGGGGTTCCCCCCACCATATACCTGTAATTGGTCTGTTGGGAGGAAGGGTTTGAAATAAATAAAATAATAGAGGGGAACTCTAAAGCATTCATCAAATATAAAGGATTCTGTTTTAGGAGTACTCAAGCTGTTATACCTGGCTAAATGAAGACTATTGTCATATCAAATGTGTGATGGAGTAAAGGATTTCCATTGCTTTTCCTCCACAGACTCTGTTGTCTTTTACCCTGTGTGAGTAGTGCTCTTGGTGCTGGAGACGCCATGGTGCACAAGATATGTAAGACCCGATCATGGAGTCTACTTTCTAGGGACAAGAATGGCGAAAGATGAATAATAATCAAGTAAATAAACCAACATGATTCTATCACAGAGTGGCATGTATCAGGGTGAATATAAAGCAAGGTGATACCATAGAGAGTGAGTCAATAAAGAATGATTAGCAGGGCCAACAGGGAGTTACAGTAGCTGGTCAGAGAAGGCCTCAGGAAGTTTTAAAGTAGCTCTAAATGGTGAGAGGTTTGAGGCAGACCTATGTAGGCAGGGAGAGTATCAAGTACAGAGGGCAGAAGCAAAAGGAAACCAGTGTGGCTGGAGTATAGCGATTGCAGAGAAGAGCGGTAGGGTTGGGTAATGGCCAGGTCATGCAAGCCCTTGTGACATGTCTGGTGGGTCCATCTCACACCATTCCTCTTTTCCTCCCTTCTCCCCCCCCTTTCTTCCCCTCCTCTTTCCTCTCTTCTCTTCTTTGATGTCTACCCAGTGTGAACCCGTTTCTTTCCTTCCCTGCATTTGAGGAATGTGTCAGCATGACACATTCCTCCCACGACAACATCATGAGAAGTAGCATCACATCTTGCTAAAAAAAAAAAAAAATCAACTTGAAAACACTAAGACTTGCTCTCTAGCCTCCCTTGCAGCTAGGGTGCAAGTGCATGATCTACACTCACCAATCCAATACAGAGGCCCCAGTCTTTACACTGGGAGCTAGTGAGGAAAGGCATGAATCCCAGAGAATCTACCAGTGTTCAGGTAATGCCAGCCATATCAGAATAGGATTCTAGGGAGCAATTAAGGCCCTATTTCAGAGTAGGGTCCAGTGTTTCATGTGAGGGTGGGTAGTCATGCACAGGGTGGTCTGGGATGTCCCACCATGGCAGAGCAGGGTCCTCACTAAATGGCTGTGGTGCTGGCTGCTGCTTGCCCTTCCTTGCTCCCGACTGCTTTCTGAGTCTGCACCTGCTCAAAGCTTTTATGTCCCTCACTCCTTTATCCTTTCAATGGCTTTCTCTGCAGCTTAAATCATCTGAGGTTCTCTTCTTTGCCCTACAACTAAAAACTCTGACAAAACATGATGAGAACTTGGAATTTTATTCTACAGACACTAAGAAGTCACTGAAGGGGTTAAAACAATATAACGTCACAGATGAAATAAGAATGTTTGGGGAAAATTCCTGCTCAATCTTAACACTACATTGTATTTCTCCTAAACGATGAGTTTGCTTTGGGCTTTTGGATAGCCTCATTTGGGTAATTGACAAGGTTTCTTTTTTATGTGTTCTCTGCTAGAAAACATAGAGTCCAGTTCAGGACCAGGACATAATGGAGGTAAATATATTGTTTTAGCCTTACTCTTGTTTCCGCATGGTCCTCACTGTTGCTTTTCTTTATCCCTTTATCCCTCTTTTACATTTATACTATCCTTTCCTAGTTTGCTTCACTGTCTTGCTGAAAAAAAGCTTGACTTTATTGGTACCTGTTACAGGAGCCACTAGCTGCATCTGGATATTTTGATTTCGATTTTAACTAATTAAAATTAAGTTAAGCTAAAAACTCAGTTCCTCAGTCACACTGGTCATAGTATGAGTGCTCAAAAACCATATATAACTAATAGCTACCTATCAGGCAGTGCAGATATAAAACACTTTCATCATCACAGAAAGTTCATTGGATAGTGCTGCTATACACTATAGTGTATATTATAATGTCATTTAACATAATAAATATGTTTTTTATTCTGCCGCCTCTCAGCATTCATCAGTTGAGGGCTGAGGTCCACTTAGGGAAGGGAAAGGATTATAAAACACCGTATTGAGCACAGGCTACCTACAGGAGCTAAAACAGGTTTCTCAACTCAGGCTATGAAAAGCTCTTCCCACCCCTCAGTAGGAAGGACACTTGCACAGTGATGTGTGCAGAAAATAAATATTCACATCACCCTCTCTGGAGAATAAACTCTAAGACAATAGGAATCATGTCTAGAGCATATCTGGGCATTGTGTGGACACTCAGGGAGGTATAGAGGGAAGAGATCAGAAACTGCCCCTTTCGGTATGAAATAGTACTATTTCTGAGGGCAAAACCTAGCAAACTTTCCAGTTAATTCTAATGTAAGTAGGAAGTTTACTATTCATTGAATAACAATAAAAATTATAAGCCATAATTTGACGACTTCATAGAGGTAAATGGTCTCTTGGAAAAAAAACTGAGGTCCCTATACCAAAATGGAAAAACAAGTGCATTCTTCCCCAGTGGTTAATAATAAATGATCTCTTTATTAAGCAAAATAGAAAAGTTGCTTTTTTCATTGTTTCAAGGTCAGCAAGACTAGGAACTGATTAGCAAGAGCAAGCAGTGTCTCTCAGACAGGAGGTCAGGCCAGATGGGAGCAAACATTCTCAGAACAGCAGTTTTCTTCTACAGCGATCTCTGGGAAGAGAAGGTAGCTGCTGGGACAGTGATCAACACAGTAGCAGCCTGGTGTGTTTTCTTGTCCACCCCTGGGGAGCTATTTTCTTTGTAAAACTACCGTAATTTTAATGGGCTGCCATTTGCTCATTAAAGTCATCCGGGAATTTAGTCAGCATACGGACCACAAAATAGGGCCTTGTATAATGTTTAGAATTCTGTCATTTAATAAAACATTTTATAAGCTCAGTGCGTACCTATTAACTAATAACTGTACTTCTTGGGGCTCAGCAGCCTACCCTGTGGGCTACAGTGCACTGACTACGACCAGTGAGTTATAGAGAGATCTTTTCCCAAGTTCCCATTTATCTTTATTATGACACTCAAATGTGGATGTTGCGTAATCAGTCACTGTTAAATTCCATCCTGGGAATTGAACCAGGCTTGGCTTCTTATCATTCAAAATCTTTTTGAGGGCAGCCTCCTTTGGAAGAGCTTCTGATCCCATCGAGGTATTTATTAACTACTGCAGAGGAGGAGGAAGAGGAGGAGGGAGAGAGAGAGAGAGAGACAGAGACTGAGAGAGACAAAGAGAATGTCACTGACAGAGCAGTCCTGAATGCTGGTGCATAAACTAGTTTTATCAGAATCTACCAGGATGGATGGCAAAAATGAACATCCTAGTCTCCAGCCCAGACCGACAGAATTATCTTCAAGGACAAGGCCCAGAATTGTGTAACAACCACTGCCTCCAATTTTTTATGATACATTGATTTGGGAGGCCCTTGGAAAACAGAATATTCGCCAGATTGAAGGGTGTACACTGTGTCCCCATGGTGAAATAGCTTTTAACAAGAAAAGAGAAAACAAAACAAACCCAAATACTGGCATGGTCACAGAATGCATCTCAGAGCCTCACTGCCAATTCCAGGAATCCTGGTTACAAAGGTAAAAATGTGAAGGATGCAACAGCCTCTAGCACCATGCTTAGAAAACACAAAGAAGACACCACTTGTTGACAGACTTGGGTTTCTTAGATTGTTCCACTAATTCAGAGTATCTTTGCCTTATTTATCCTTCAGTTTCTACAACTATGGGAGAGAGGGTTTACATAGCCCCAAATTCCAAAAGGAGGCAAGATTGCACAGTAAAAAAAGGAGGCCCAGGACTAGGAGGCAGAAGGATGGCAGTGTTTGAAACAGTGAGGATGAGCTTGAGGTGAGGCCAGTCAAGGAGCATGTAGAAAACTTCCACCCTTTGACTACCTTGTTTCAATAGCCTATTTCCCATGGTTTTCTTTAATATCTTTTCACCATAAACATACCAAATCAAGTCAGCATGTTACCCTAAAATTCATCCTGAAGGCATTACTTTTTGAAGTGATTAGGGAGAGCAATTTTTCCTTTCACCATTTTCCCACTTGTCTTTCTGATTGAGAGGTGGGCACTGGGGTAGAGGCGCATGCCCCCACAAGTTCCTAAGGGGAGAAAATGGTGCCTGAAGGAAATGTACTGGTGTTGTCCAAAGCTCAGAAATCAGCGACACAAATCATGACACATCAAGCCTGGTTCTCCTTGTCCTGCTCAGACATTCTGCTCCCCCATTTTTTGCCACTATTGTGGCCTTTGCTCCTCCCAAATATCTGATAATCTAGGCGTTATTATTATCCCCATTTTAAAGATGAAAAAACTGGGCTGAATGTGGTTGCTCATGCCTGTAATACAGCACTTTGGGAGGCTGAGGCAGGAGAATCACTTGAGGCCAGTGCAAGACCAGCCTGGTCAACATAACAAGACCCTGTCACTACAAAAAAAAAAAAAAATTAAAAAACTATCCAGGCATGATGGTGTGTGCATGTAGTCTCAGTTACTCAGAAGACTGAGGCAGGAGGACCATTTGTGCCCAGGAGTTGAGGCTGCAGTGAGCTACGATCGTGCCACTTGCACTCCAGCATGGGTGACAGAGCAAGACTCTCTCTCCAACAACAAAAACGGCAAAAAGATAGAAATCCTTAGGAGGAGCTTAGGGGGAGTTAAAGAATTTGCCAGAGTTATGGCCTAAATATTTCACTCATTCTTTGCTCCTACATTCAGACAATACCATCTGGGCACTGCAGGCTGCCAGCAATCTTTCCTAGTGATGAAAAAAGACACGGAAGGAAAAGAGAACATCACCTGCGGCAAACACAGTCTTTTCCCATTTACCAAAAACCTTCCAACAGGAAACCTTGCTGGTGCTGATGGACAAAAAGATAAAGTCATACTTACTTAGAACATAAGACGTGAGAGCCACTATAGCCCAGATTTGTAGATAAGATTTGCTACTCTTCTGTAACTGGCTCCATCTCCCTCCCACATCCCCACCCCACAACAAAAACAAAATTGAGATTAAAAAATGAAAAAAATTAAAATATCTTTACTTTCCCTCAAGCAACAATCAAATCTTTTTTTTAGGGCTTGTCTTTTCTGAAAGCTAAGCCCTCCCAGAGAGCATCTGGGATCTTGGACCCCTTCACAATAGGCAATTGATGATGGAGGACCCAGACCTCTGCATTCCTCGGGTGGCTTTTCTCCAGAGAGTCCCACCCACACTTGAGCTTTCTCTCGACTTCTCTCTCCTGGATCCTGCATCTCAGAGAACAAGGACATTCAGCAGGAGGCAAATTTGAGTCCTTTGGAGATTCTAAGGGGCTAGCTATGACCCAGCAGCACATCAAAGCGCCTGACATTTGCCCTGCCCAGACCCTTCGTGCCCTTTCCAAAGACCATCCACCCACTTTCTATGATGATTGGTATTGATACTTAGTGAGCAGTGACAATGCACCACAAACAATGAGAAACACAAAAGATCCTTTACCTTCCTCTCAGGGCCTTTGGGAGGCTGAGGTTATCCTGTAGATTAAAAAATAAGAATAGCTGCCATTCACTACACTTTTACCATGGTCCAGATCCTGTGCTAACCAACTGACTTTTAATCTTTACAAGAATGTTCATAGGTGGGAAGACATGGGTACCCCCATTTTACAGATGATAAAGCTGACACTCAGACCTTTCCAACCTAGTGAGTAGACATACTAAGATTACAGATTCTAAAGCCCAAGCTCCTAACTGGGATACCATAACTTCTCCTACTGCTTAGTAACTATCCATGACCAGGACAGGGAATATTATGGGCTCTGGGTGACACATATTTCCTGTTCAGGTTATCACCCACCTTGTTTTGGTAGCACTAATAAATATTTTTAAAGGAGAATCAACAAGATGGGAAACAAACTTCATATTTCACTTGCAATTATTTCACCTTTAGGCAGGTTTTGCAAGCACTCTACAAAATGAGGTATACAAGACAGGGAGTGGCAGGAAATGCCAAAGAGAACGAATATCTCTTCTTTCAGAGACACAGTTGTAATTATTCCAATAAAGTGTAATGAAATAATAAAACAGCCAAGCAAAGTGTGATTCAGGGGGACCTTTATTTTCTTCTGTATGCCTATTGCCCAAAAATGCCTTCAAACATGACATTTTCCAAGGTTTAGGTAAAAAATGAGAAAAACAAGAGCATTGCAATGATTATGCCTTTTATAAAACTAACTATGTTCACTTCAAATGGTTATTTTTTATTCTAAGATTTCTTTTTCTTTTAGTGTTATGATATTCTTTCTTCTTAGATAAGAGAAAGTGTTTCTTTTCTCTCTCTTTTTTTAATTGCCCTTACCTGACCAAATAAAGAGTTGACCACCTTATGTCAATTTTTCAAAAAACTCTTTTTAAAATTTTTCTCATTCAAGAAAGTCTGAGGGCAACTGTTTTTCATTTTTATAATTTTTCTGAGTAGCATGCATTGTCTTTGAAAAACTAATAAAAAATCATTTTGAAAGAAATAAACCATAAATTTTTAGGAAAACCATAAATGCACATATATCCTCCTTAGTATAAGTTTGTTTTACATTTTGCTTTAATATAGCTATTTCTGATAGAAAGCCTTCACTGGCAGAAAAATGCAGTAAAAGCAACACCAAGAAGGTTTTTTGGCAACGCTGAAAGATGGCAAGGGAATAAACACATCAGTAGGTCAAGTGAAATTTAACAAAAGAATATTTTTAAATTATCTTTATGGCGCCAAATCGATATAATAAAAATTTACTTGCTTATTGAGCAGTAGGAGATATTTTTCTCTGTTGCAGAAGTGAAACTTGAAAATATATTTATATAGCTCTACCAAAGTATAGACTACAGCAAATAATGCTAAATATCTGATGAAAAAAATTTAAGCTAATTATCTGTCCTTATGAAGGTAGCCTGACAGTCAAGGAACAAAACCTCTATTGTGAACAGACTCTATTTCAAGAGCAGACTGAGAGAGGATTTGGCAAAATGAAGTTTAGGCTTAGTCTAATTTCACATGCTAATGAGCATCTCCAGATAAAAGTTGCTTTATAATGGGTGCTAACCAGTTGGCAGATTAACAAGATTCAGACCAAACAGATCAGGAATGAGTCATGTTTGTAATAATACCATATGTCTAGATAGAAAGTGGGAGAGTTTGGTTTAGCCTATGTTGAAGGGATTTCTTGGGAACAACATAAATAAACATGAGACAAATCAGAGTATCACATAATCTTACAACCTTCGCCCAAGGAGACTGTGCAGGGTCCGTGTAACCCCTTATAATTCCTTTCAGTGTTGGAGAAAAGTTGTATCCATCCCTAGCCACGTTTGGCTATTTCCATTTAAATTTAAATGAATTGGCCAGGTTCGGTGGCTCAGCCTGTAATCCCAGCACTTTTGGAGGCCAAGGTGAGTGGATTGTCTAAGTCCGGGGGTTCAAGACCAGGCCGGTCAACTTGGTGAGACCTCGTCTCTACAATAAATCACAAAAATTAGCTGGGCATGGTGGCGTGCATCTGTAGTTACGGCTATTTGGAAGGCTGAGGTGGAAGGATTGCCAGAGCGCAGCAGCTCAATGCTGGGGTGGTCATGAGCATGCCATTGCATTCCAGCCTGGGTGACAGAGTGAGACTCCAACTCAAAAAAGAAAGTAATTAAATGAATTTAAGTTTAGAATTCAGTGATATTAGCACTTTTCAAGTGTTCAAAAGTCACATATGACTAGGGGATACCGTACTAAAGAGCATGGACATTTCTGCCATTGCAGAAGTTCTATTAAACAGTGTTGCTTTACAGCCAAAGATCTCACCCCATGAACCTGAACTTCTCTCATATTTCCTCATCTGAAAAATTAGGAAACAAATAATATCTGCCTCACAGGAATGTTAGGATAGAATCCAAAGTTTGCACTAATTCTTTGTAAGCTAAAACACATCAATGTCAACTATTTTGATGAGGGTGATGATGGCACAATTGATGATTATGAAAGGAAGCCCTCAGCTAGTTAGAAATGATTAGCAATCTCAGTCTTCACTCAGAGTAAGTACAATCCCAGATTATGAGGTTTTTCATCCAACAGTATGCTGTCTCTTTCTTCCTGAAAGCTTCTTCTACATTCCATGACTGGGGACAAAGACTTAAATGTAAAAAGAAAAGGTCTCAAGAATCCTATCTGAATACTAATTATGTGTCACAGCTAAGCTTTTACAAAAAAATTATATCTGACAGAATTCATGTTATCGACCTAATTTAGTGTTTCCCAAGTTGATGTCCCCCATCCCAAGGAGCCTGTGGTAGTATAAGTGTGGGGCAGAGCAGGGCAGGTGGAAAGGGGGGCGTGCATGGTAGGAAATGTAATATTAGAGTTGTTGCCATTATTACAAACATCTTCTCAGGAGTTGTATGTTTTCCAGGATGAAGCTAACCTCAGCCGAATGACAAAAAGCATTGGTGCTGTCTAAAAGCATATTTATTCAGTCTAATAATACTATTTGGCAGAACCATAAGCAAGTTTTGTTTTTATAGATCAAAAAGTCAAACACTGTCAATTTCATATGGTTCAACCTAATACTTATCTCAATTTGACCTGTAGCATAGGGGGCTAAGTGTTCAGGTTTTAGTTGATAGACCTGGGTTCGAATCTCACTCTTCTACTCAATAACTACATGTCTTTGGGAAATTGATAGAATATAGGAAAAACAAATGCCATCTGCAGTCTAAATCCATGAGAAAAGAAAATTAAAAAGTGATTTGGAGTAGCAAAAAGGTTGAAAATCACCGATCTATCCCTTGAAGTAGGGCCATTGTTTGCAACATACCACTGCCTTCAGGTAACTTTAATCATCTAGAACAGTGATCCCCAACCTTTTTGGCATCAGGGGCTGGTTTTATGGAAGACAATTTTTCCATGGACCAGAGAGGTGGGGAGGCAGGGGGAGTGGTGCAGTCAAACCTCACTGCTAATGATAATCCATATTTGCAGCTGCTTCCCAGTGCTAGTAACACCTCAGCTGTACCTCAGATCATCAGACATGAGATTCTCATAAGGAGAGTGCATCGCAGATCCCTCGTATGCACCATTCATAGTAGGGTTTGTACTCCTAATGCTGCCACTGGTCTGACAGGAGGCAGAGCTCAGGCAGTAATGCAAATGATGGGGAGTAGCTGTAAATATAGATGAAACTTCACTTGCCCACTGCTTACCTCCTGTTGTGTGGCCCAGATCCTAATAGGCCATGGACCAAGCACTAGTCCATGGCCCAGGGGTTGGCAACCCTGATCTAGTATATAGAGAAGAACAGAGCAAGTAAGCAAAGACTATCTCCTTAAGAAAGAAAGACTTATCAAAAAGTCCATGCGCTTCATACCTCAGGCATGATAGAAGCATCTTCACGTTTGACCAAGACAATTGTGCTTAAAAATTTACCCTGATGGTAGAAAGAAGCAACATTAACTGTAAAGACCAGATACAGAGTTAAATATACATATACTGAACTCCTAAGAAACCTTTGGTCTTGGCCTTTTCAACGGTCTGGCAATTCTACCATATTGCAATAATGCTAACTATCCCTACTTGAGAAAGTAGTAACAGGCCTTACACCATCAGACCATGTTTATGTAAAAAGAAAATCATTGCATTAAAGTTATGGTGCAGATGAAGGGAAGCCCAAAGTTCACCATGGATAAGGGAGACAGGGGAGAGAGGCTGCTCTGGGATCACGTGCCCATCCTAGCCATGCCTGAGGAGGGAAAGCAGACACCAGAAACTGTGTCCTTCAGGATACCTGATCAGTGCCAGAAGAGGAAGGTCAAAGCAGGCTGTCGGGTCTCAGAGAGAAATAGCACCATAGCCAAGACACAGAATCCAGACAGAGGGAGAAGTTGAAGAACCAAAAAATCTGAGAGCAAAAAGTAGCAGAGCAGACAATCAAAAAGTGGGCTAGAGGAAATCTGAAAGCAAAATTTACTAAAACTGTGGCTTTTACACAAGATGAGCATGTGTATATGTGGATAAATAAAATCTATTTAAGGGAACCAGAAACAGATGAACCTTTTGTACTGAAGACTCACTCATGTAGGATGTCTCATTTCAAACTACAATAAATTCCAGCTTATTACTAGAAATGAAGAAAATACAGTCTTAATTTTAAACAACAGCTTATTATTCATTCAGACAAGCTATTGATGTGACAGTATGGAGAAAGAGCACAGAATTTGGATTCAGACAAGCCTGAGTCATGTGGCTCAACCGTTTATTATGTTTGTGCCCCAGAGCACACACCTGAATTTCTGTGAACTTCAGTTTCTTCATCTTTAAAACAGAAGCAATAGTACCACCTTCACAGTGTCATAGTGAAGACTAGGCAAAGTCCACATGTAGCAAGTGCCAGGGTCAATAGCTAGTACTTGGTGTGTATTCAATAAACATTAGTTTCCTCTCTTCTCTGTATTGATGATTCATGTATTAGCAACTGAAAAATGATTTCTAGATTTATTTTCTCTGATTCTTGTGCTTCATCAGTCATGCCACCTTTATACTTGCTGAAAATACATTCCTTGCTAATAAGGCTGCCCTGTTTGTTCCTCCAAAGCAATGTAAATTGCAATCCCCATTTCAGACTTCCTTGGAATGAATAGCTGAGCCTTATTTTGGGTCTTTGTGCTGATAGTATCCTTTAGCCGAATGTCAACACTAAGAAGATTTCAATGTCAGCTGATGGCAGCAGGTTAGAAAAAAATCCTCAAGAAGCAAGAACAACCTCCCCTACACCTGTCCAAAACACAAAACACAAAAGCGGGCAGCTCCAGCCTCCCAGTGTGAGCAGCTGCTCTGGGCCAAGCCCTTAGCTCACCAGGCCCGACTGTTGCACCCTCTAGAGGAGCCCTTGATGGGACTTCAGTTGTTGGTCTCTGGATTTATCAGGAGCAGACATCTGCAGCCATGTCTGTGGGGACCACCCAAAGGGCAGCTGGAGAACCCTGGGGGTCCCTGCAGAATTTGCAGAAAGGTCAAGAGTCACATGCTCCAACCAGCTCACTAAAAGCATCTCAGGGAGACCCGGTGGAAAGGTCATCTTAAGATAGTGACAGGGCACAGCTTGAGGGGAAAAAGAGAGGAGGGGACAGAAGAATTTCTTTTTTAAGTAGCAAAAAGTACATCTGTTTCTGGCTCATTGTAGACTTTCAAGTCTGATTTTTATTTCAATGGCATTTCCTTGGCTTTTCCAGTTCATGTCTAAATCACAAAATGTGTCCATTGTGCACTTCTGGGCTTGCGTACATGTGCCATGGAGCACAACACTGCAAATGCATTTTCTCACTTCATTAAACATTGCTTTAAAATGGCATCCAAATGTCCGCACTCACAATCGCGTCTAGGGGAGATTGTGTTACTTTTTCCCCCCAGTGGGAACTGAAGGAACAGCTAAGTCACGAGCTGTGGTGTTTAATATTTTTCAATTTCACATGTCCGACTTTGAAAGCTGATTGTAGGGACAGCCACGCCGCTGCGCGGAAGGACTCTCGCTGTCCTGAGGAGGGTCCATTTAGCCTTGCAAAGCTCTGATCTCCACTGCAGCCGCCAAAACTGGCCTCACCCCCCGGGGAACCCTTTTTACTTCACTGGGTGAGGTGCTGACTCCACCTCCCCCAGGCAGGCCAGGACGCATTCTGCTGACTTAAGAAGATGCCACGTAAATTAGAACTCATGTAACCATATGGTTCAAACCTGCGGGTCATATTTTATGCACAAATGACTATGACAGGAGGTATTTTTGTGCTGACAAGTTGTATTTCATGCATGTTTACTTAGAATTCCATGCTATCATTAAAAGCCAAACAATAGCACTTTATCCTATTTTCATGCAAAAATTTCATTAAGTGTCCTTGTTAAAAAGATGAAGAAAAATTCACTCACATGACTTTGGCTTCCCCCTTAATGTTCTTATCCAAGTGATTGGTGGTTTGGTGGTTTCAGATGTTCTGACATTAGAAATTTGAAAGGAGTTCTTGAGCCCTGGTTTCCAGTCTGGCCAGTGTTGAGTGTGTTAAACAGCTATTTTATTTGGGTCCCCCAGATTGAAAGTGTATTAGTTTACCGACCACTACATGCTGTATAGTGACTTCTGAATGTTTGAAAACTGAACCAATTGATTCAATCTTCTATGACTTAATCTTGATACAGTAGCCAGTAACCTCCAAGGCCTCTAAGTTAAGAAAGAAAATAGTAAGCAAAATGCTAGTTGGGTCATTCTCCATCTTCTGGTCCTTTGAAGACAAACCTTGGAAAAATACTTCTCAAGTTTACTAGAATTCTGATAAAACCCACACATAGCAAATCCTAGAGACTTGGTGACTATTTAAAGGTTGCAGGAACTAAGAGACTTCAGCATAAATCCTGAACTCAAACTGGAAAAAAAAAAGTGTGTGTACACACACAAACATACACACACACGTTAATAATGCTTTCTGCCTTGAGAAAACGTCTAAGACTCCCACATTCTCCTCTGCCTTTCTAATTCAAAGGCAGATCCTATTTTCTCAATCAAAATTTACCATGTGGACTGAGAAAGGTATTCTTCTGATTTATGAATGAATTGATAGAAAATATTTTGACAAAGTTATCACAATTACTGTCACATTTAGTTCCATATTTAACAATTAACCCTTATTGGGGTCATTTCTTTTAATTCAAGACTGCCCTGACCATTCCAGGGATGTGGTTGCCAAAGTTGAAACCTTCTGAGAACCATGGGAAACTATTTGGAAGGGCTAAGAGACATATCTGCTAGCCCCAAGAAGGCAGTTCTTCACCTTGCACCAGCCAGGCAGACCTGGGTTTGAATCCCAACTGCACTTCTTACTTTTTTTAAGTAATTCCATAGTACCACCAAGCTGTTTCTTCACTTGTAAAATGGAATGAAATGTACAATGTTTAATGCACTTACCAAATGTTCATTTCTTCATACTATCCCTAACTGGAAGAACCACATAAGATTGCCAAAGGGTAGCTGCCCAGGAGGGGGAAAAGTGTGAAGGGACTGAAATTGGATTTTGCTTCCCTCCCAGGCACCTTTCTTCTAGGCGCTGTCTCTTTTCCCCAGGTGTGTGTCTTTCAAGTCTTTGCTGTTGATGGCTTAGGGACTGATTCATCCCAGGTGCATTTTAATGAGAGACTTTGCAAAAATTTAAAGCCTTTAAAGATTGAAGGGAATGATTTTTTAAATGAACACGTGTCATTCCATTACAAAAGTAATATATGATTACTACAAAAATAAAAAATGCAGAAAAGTAGCAGACGAATTGCCCATCATCCTCCTAATAAAACACAAGCAACATTAACATTTTGTTGTCTTTTCAGTATTACTGTTTTTTATAGCCTTTATTTGTGTGTGTGTGCACGCGTATATATATATATGTGTTTCTAAAAGAATATAATTATGTTGTCATTTTTAATTTTTACTTAGGACAACTTTGTGTCCTTCAGCACTGTAACCCAGGAAGCATTTTCCACATGATCATAAACTTCTCATAAATAATAATTGTTAATGGTTACAAAGTAAGGGTATTAAAAATTAAAAAAAGAATTTTACCTTTAAAAATGTGTCCCTTACTTTGTGCTTAACCCACAGTTTTGATTACCAGTTTTTAAAATGCATGTCAGTGATTCTCTGACCCCCTGCCGATATCTAAATCTGTTGAAAACTCTGTGAAAATTGATAAGAAAAGACTCTTACTTAATGCAAAAGTAAATTATAAAAGATCCATTACTTTGCTTAACCCACAATTTTGATTACCAGGAAAACACATCAAGACTTTGCCCTGTCCAGGAAGTACTGTGCCAAGTGCTGGCAAATATATTATCGAATTAGATTCTAGGGTCTCACCAAAAACTATGGCAAGATCAGTGATTCAACCCAAGGAACAGAAACTGGCTTGTGGAAAATATCAAATAACAACTGGGCAGAGCTGAGAGGAGATTTGCTGCAATGCTCATACTTAGTGAAAAGACCTTATGAGCAAAAGTAGACTGTTTTCTGAACTAGGAGCTACCATTGAACTTACCCTTGTATTATATTTCCTAATTCTTGGCATATCATATTAATGTACTGTCACTATTTGTTTTTGCCTTTCCAAAACCTAAAGATATAATTTTTACCCCTGTAAATGCCCACACAAAACTAATGTATGAGCAAAATCAGGTTTTGAACCAATTATAATGTGGGCAAGAAAAATGTTAACATCTTAAATAAGTATCAGTACCATTTAGCCTGTTGCTCGAGTTCTGGCACAGGCAGCACGAGTAAACAAGGAAGGACATGTATTGCCATGTTCTCTCTTCTCCCTCTGCCCACAACATGGACTTCAGACAACAGAGGAGATATCTGAGGCAAAGGAAGAAAAGGCTGGAAGATGGAACCCCTGAGGGAGGCCTACAGGAACCAGGGAGATTCCATGAGCTAAAGAAGAGGAGAGAGAGAACGTTCGGGATTTAAAAAATTAATCTTTAATTATGTGAAAGGATGTTTATGCAAGAAGGTGAGCTTATTTTTTTCATCTCTACTGGGGCAGGTCAAAAAAAAATGGACTTAAGCTGGAGTACAGTGGTTTAGGTAAGACAGAAGAAGGAATTTCCTGAATGTGGAGGTCGTTAAAAACTAAAATGAGTTACTAAGGGAGTCTGTGGACACTCTTCCTCTGGGGAACATTTAAAAATAAGATAAATTTTCTTCTGTCAGGGAGGGTTTAGAAGTAATCCAACCAGAAGGTCTCTCAAAGCATTTTCCAGCCCTATAACCTGAAGGCCAAATTCTCTCCAATTTTATTTCTACAGTTAACTAGACGTGAGATGAATGCCTGAAGCAGAATTCAGAATTTCAGATACAGTAACTACAGGCTATTGCTTTTTTGTTCTATAATAAGACACAATTTTGCATAAAAGACTAAAGTCGTAATCCTTCCTGGAAACCACATCAAGGAAAAAATCCACAACTCAAAACTTGGCAAATTAACTATTGCTCACACACCATCACTCTCATCCTCGAAAACACAAAATCCCATCTCCTTCTCTATGTTTTCTTGTTCCCTTATGCCTGCTGAGCACACCTTTCCAGTTCTTAATTTTATTTTTCCCAGGCAGTCATTCCAAATATTCCATTTTTACAGCTAGTCTGTTCTCCAAACAGGCTTTTGTAACCTAACCATTAACTACTTTCCCAGCAGTTATTTGGCTAAGTTTCAATCTTAGATATACTAAGCTTTAAAAAAAAGTTTGCATTTTGAAAAATTATACTCAAACACATTCCTTTCTTTTCACTTTCTCCTAAGTTTTAATCAAGCCAATCAGTGGATTTCATTACAGCTCCCAGGATAGAATATCCTGACACTGTGAGTATTGATATAACACTCCCCCTTAAAATTGACCAGCTTTGTTGAAGTTCCATGGTTTTCTTTTCTTTTAAATGCTTCAAGTCTCCTTTGTCTCAAGCCAAATCAGGAATGTTAAAAGGAGTTGATGGCCAAACCCTCCTTCATAATCACTGGTGCCTCCTCCTCTTCATTCTTACCCTACAGTTTTTTCTTTTCCCTTTAGCTTTTCTCTCCTCCTCCTCACCCCCTAACCCCAAAGCATTTGTCAAAAGTTCCCTCTGAGTTCTCCAGCCCTTTTGTCCAGCGTGAACTTTCTGAATTCAAATATAAAGAGAAGGAATTTGGCTTAGGTAAGAAAAGGAGAGACTGTCCAGGGTTAAGAGAAGAGGAAGGGGCTTCAGCTTTCTCAAAGTTATTTCTCGAGCAGGTTGAGAAAGGTCCTTGAAAATCTCACACATGTCATGGCAGGATTAGAGCAAAAAGAGCTATTTGGCCTCCTAAAGAAACAAGGTGAACTTATTCATCAGTTATGAATCAAAATAGATCATAATACTTAAACTATTCATGAAACTGTCAAGCGTGTACAACTTTGTTTCCAGTTGAAAATAAAGGTGGCCAAATTACAGTCATCAAAATAAAAGAAAATCATTATTATCTTTACTTCTGTAGAAACTTCTCAAAGAACTTCAAGTCTTAGTGAAGATGGGGTGAGGAGGGAAATCACCTTAATCTTTACATTCCATGAGGAAAGTAAAAGAGACGTGTTCTCTTCTTGTACAAATGGGGAAACCAGGAACAGAGTGATGATATAATTTACCCAGGGTGGCATATGTCATGGCAAGTTTCTCTGCATCATAATGTAGCACATTAACACTTCTCCAGGATGCCCTCTTAGGATGAAATGTATGAGTATAGTTAAATGGGTAATACAATGAAAAAATAAAAATTAAAAAGTGTATATATTTGTGCACAAAAATATATTAAATTGAACTTGTGAATAATATTTTTCAAATAATATATCATTAAATACTTAACACATGGAGAGGAGCTTATCAGTCATAGCTGGTTTTCTTGGCAGTAGTCAGTTTCATCGGCCTCTCCAATTCTGTAACCCCAAGACTCTATCCAGGTTTGACTGGAGAGATAACCACATCCCCAGTCCTCTTCAGGACACTAAGAGTTCAACTTTCCTTTCTCAGAAAAAGAGACAGAGACAGAGACCGAGATAGAACTAGAGACACAAAGATAGAAACAAAGATAGAAATAGAGAGAGAGAGATAAAGGTCACAGAAGATCCTCTGAATTGGTTCCACCTCAGGGAACATAGTCATACTCAGACACACTCAAAGACATGCAAACTGTTCTGGGATGCTGTGTTGGATGGTTAATCCTACTCTGTGAACTGACTATCCAGTCCTCCATGGAACAATCTCTGGGTTAATTGTCTTTTTATTCCCTGATGGTTGAAAGATGATAATGAGCAAAATTCTTTCATTTAACCCCTGCACTTCCTTACCCCAATTCATCCAACCAACACTGTTATTCCCAGATGAGAATTTGCATTTTCACACTTGGTCTGAGCTTTTGCCTTAAGACAACCAGCCGGTTCTGTCTTGATTCTTCTTTTTTTGTTTCTGGTACAGATTAACAGTAGACACACACTTGGACAGGAAGAATCCACACTTCCAGCTCATAGAAGCAGAAAGTCTGGTCAAGGGAGAGTCTGCCAAAGCACCGGTGTACCACAGGTGCCATATCCTCTGCCAAAACTTTTGGAAACACAGCTGGTCCCACTGCAGAAAAACAGATCACCCTTTGACCAAAAGCTCCAAGACATAGAGAGAAGAGAAGATGAAAGCTGCAAATCTCTTTGTAAATTATATATTATCTATGCCTAGAATGCCCAGAGGGGTCATGAATTTAGAGAACTCAACAACAACAAAAAGCCAATATCTGACACCTTCTGTTCCTTAAACTCATTACAGCACTGGGAATGAAAGTATGGGGGGGAGGCGCATAAATTATTTAGAAAAGAAAACGCTTTTGTTATTTTCTTATGTTTTCTTAGCTTTTCTCAACAGTCTCAAAACTGGTGGAAAAAGAAAAAGGCCTGTTTCCTAAATTATACCTTGAATTCTAATGATCTCTGGTCTGAGATTGAAATGATCCTTCATGCCTTTATGAACTAGACTGAAAAATACAGACTTCTCCAATCTTAACCCTTCCTTCTCTTTCTAAAATGCCATAAAGAAAAACAGAAAGGAGATTTAAAGCACATATTATCTGAGAAAGAGACTATTGGGTTTTATTTCCAAATCAACCTTTGAAAGTAATTAAACCCCTACACCATACACTGAATCGGGGAAATGTCTTGTGAAAGAGTTGCTGATCCTTCTCTGATACCAGAAATCCTACTACATATCTTCACATTTTATTCAGAGAAGGTTCCAGAAGCTCATCTCCACTGTGCTTTATAGCACTGAGCTGGTACCTGACAAATTGTAAATGTACAACGAACACGTAACTCTAATTCATTAGCTATGAACTCCTCAAGATGTCTTGCTCACCTCAATATTCACAGTAGGTAAGCATCCAATAATGCCTGATCAACTAAATGAACAAACGAATGAGCAATCATGTCTAAATCACTAACGGAGAGGTTTGCTCTCTTTCCCCCTTCCCAGTCCTCCATATGGCTGTTTCCTGAGAATTACTCCTTGTCGAGTTTCTTCTGCTAAGACAATTTCGTAATCAAAGGAATGCACCCTATTCTGAGAATCCTACACATTCTGTTTCTTATTTTGTCTGAGAAAGAATTTACTGAGGAGTCCTCCCTGCCGCATGTGGATTGAATTTCCATTCTTTTCTCCCCACTTCCACCTTTCTTTTATTTCTGTCTCCATCAGAGCAGAGCACTCAATATGCTGCAAAAATAATTTTCTGCAGAATGAGGTTCGGCCATAAGTCAAGGGCAGATTTATTAAGGCCCCTGAACAGCCTGTTCCCCGGCTTACGGTCGACATGACAGTTTAAATCTTTGATCACCCTTACATGTAACCCCTTCACTGCTGAACAATCAGATCTACCAGATGAGCAGCCCCACCTGGCACTTGAGATGAGTTGAAAACGGTTGAAACCCAGGTGGACAGGGCATCTTCACCAGGACCCAGGGGCATCCATAGTACTTTCACAAGCCTCGATGGCAATGCCTACTACACACCTGGGCAATATGCTATCACCTGTTGCTCCTAGGCAACAAGCCTGAACTGTCACTGTACTGAATACTGTAGGCCATTATAACCCAGTGGTAAGTGTTTGTGTCTCTAAACATATCTAAATATAGAAAAGGTAATGCAATGTGCTAGGCTATAATAGCTATGACACCACTAGGCCATAGGAAGTTTTAAGCTCCATTATGATTGTATTAAACCAATGTTGTATGTGTGCTCAGTTGTTGACTGAAACAGTATTAAGCAATGCATGACTGTATTTCCCCCTCCCACTGCCCACTACTCTTTTCTACCTGCTTCTGCCTCCAGAAGTCCACCTCATTGTTGTCTGCCGTGTCATGGGAAAATTCCAGTGCAACTTTTATTATCAGGATGGCTGTCTTGTGTAGTGAGTTTGTTGGATGTGATGCTCTGTGAGAGACTATTGTTTCTGTTGGTTTTTTGTTTCTGTTTTTAATAATGTTACCTTCTCTAAGAGTTTACCAAACATCCGGTACCATATAGACCAGTTTTATTAAAAACCTTGAACCAGTCGCGTGGAAAGGATGTATGGGTGTGATGACAATTACTTTCACATGTAGGTCAATGTTATTGTATATAGCACTTGGAGTACTTTGGGCATATCTCTCACACACACACACACACACACACACCCACACACACACACACACACACACCCTTCACAAAGCAGTGCTGAAAGCTGCCATTAAGAATAATCAAGTGTTTGCACAAATTAGAAGGCTCCAAGGAAAGTTCCCTCCATTCTTGCCAACCAAAGGAAAATATCTGAATTGTATGTCTCAGGTCACCTCCTGTTTTAGATTTCTTGGCCTAATTTTGCTTCCTTGATTTCCCCCAAACAAATGATGACTATTTCTATTCCTTCTACATGGATAGCACTTCACATGTATCTGAGTTTTCCCGCAAACATGACCTCATTCAATTCTCACCATCATTCCTGCAAGTAGATGTCATTGTCCTCATGCTACACACAAGAAAAAGCTGAGGTCTTAACCTCATGAGTTGCTCAAAGTGATGCACTAAGGTAGGTAGCAGTCCTCAAATCCTCTTTGGAGTCACAATCTCCTAACAAATAACTCCTTAAGAAATCATCACAATGCTGAATAGCTTGTGGAGTGGTGTATCAGTAAAATATTTCTTTTTTTTTCCTGAGTATTACAAATTCACCTAGTATATAGAAAAGCATAAAAAAAAGGAAAAAATGAGCGAAATTCCCCAAAGATAGCCAGGTTACCCCAATTTGGTACATATCCTTACAGACTTTTTTTTTAGTGAGAAGATCTTATTGTTGTCTTAAGGTCAGACACTACTCCATTTATTACAAAATATTCACAAAATGCTCCTTTAGCATATATGAACAGGAAGGAGGGATTATACATTGACAAAATAGCTAATGAGAACAACTCAGCCAATAAGCGTACTTATTGAAAGTAGTTGAATTGATTTGGCCTAGAATTAACCTTAATGATTTCTCTATTTCAAATATTAAAAGAGAAGGCAGTGCCTGTAAACTCCTGTTGAGTGATGCAAGAAAGTTTGGAGGCAAAAGATAAGATGTAGACTAGAATATAGATTAATTAGACAAAATATAATGCAATGGATTAAGGGAAGATTTGGTCAGGAGAGAATGATTTTTTGTGGTTATCACAGGGAGGAGTCTGCCTTCCAAATCTCCAGTCCAAGAACCTTAGCGTCCCTTGGTGGGAAATGAGGAGTTGCAAAAACTGGGGTGGAGAAGACAGGCTTGGAGAAGAGAGAACAACAATTTTCCAGAAATTGGGGGTTGATTTCCCCTTTCACAAAGAGAGGTAGAAAACCATGGCCAAATATGAGAACCAATACAACCACCATATGCACCAACCACAATATTGGCCATGGGGTATATTCCTCTAAAATTGCAGAAAATTAAAAGAATCTTAGAATCCAGGCACAGAGTGGCATCATCAGAAAAGAACTAGCACAGAAGTGCTTCGAGAGGTCGTACATCTTCTGTTTTTGTTTAGGTAAACATAAGTTCCTGCCCACACCCGTTGTTGCCAGACATCCTTGAAGAGATATAAGAATATATTTTTCTTTCAGTAGAAGATTAATTGTGCATCCACTGACTTGAGTGCTGGTGTGGTCCTCAGGGTATCACAAATCTGCTTGGAAGAAGCAAAAGAAAACAATACAGAAAGTACACAAAGAGCTGAAGAGAGCAAAATCTTCAGGACCCAGCTCAGTGCTATCAGGAGAAATAACAAAAAAGTAGTCCAATTCTGAGAAAGTTGGGTGTTTGCAAATACTCTAAGTATTTCCTACTTGGAGCGACTCATGTAAGTACACTGTGCTGTTGTTGGGATCCCCTGTTAGCCCTGCAGAAACAGCCTAAGGCCCTGCACTCTGTCCTCACACTAAACCTTGTGTTTATCAAAGGGGGAAAAAATGTCTGCTGGGCTGCCTTTTCGCTCCTGGCAAGTCCTCGATTGTCACTAACACCTGCCAGCTGTCCAAGGTCATCCACCCAGCTCACTTGCAGGGTATTTTCATTATCTGTCAGAACAGATGAGCTGGGGGAGCTCTTACTTGCAGAGAAATATATGTGCTCCCTCCCTAATTGCACCCATTCATCTGCTCCTTCTCAGAGCATTTTACTTGGGCCCTAGCAATGATTTCAGGCAGACGTTTATCTTGAGGTTTATGGGATATTTGGCCACACTTGCTAATACCGTGAACTTCTTTTTTAATCTATGTGCTTTAATGTGTAGTTGTAATAATATGTGTATCATTCCGTAAATGCTTTCATTATCAAGCATTTCAAAATAATGTTTATGATCGAATTTGGCTCCATAAATTTTTATTTATGAAAACAAGTTGCCCAAAAAGCATGTTTGAAAGCCACTTTCTCAACTTTTCTCCTCCAATAATGTAAAAGCCTAGAGTATGGCAGCCACATTGGAACAATGAGGATAACTGACAGGTTTTGTGCCTGTGTATTTTTTTTCTCCTGTGTCCCAAAGTTTCTAAGCCTTTAGGAGCCATCAGGAACAATGACTCTGGTTTAATAACTGTGAAATGCTATTGAACTAGCAATAAAAAATATTCTCCACCACCAAACAATATGATACTTACAACAGCCAGAATCCCTGCCAATCACAGGGCATTCATGCAAAAGTGGCTTGAGTTCCTTTAACAACAGGAGTGCCTCCTTGTAAAATGTGTGTGTGCACAAGCACTAGGGTTTGGCAACCCCAGAGAAGCCCTGCAGCCAGATACCACAGTTTGGATTGCATTGAACTATCGTATTTATGTTCACCTAGAAGGAAAACATCTCTCTTGTTTGCAGAAGATAAATTAAAACATCAGGGTTGAATGCTAGTGAACATGGTCTCTACCACATGTGGGTTTTTTTACTCTTTAAGTCCATTTTTCATAAATTAGAGCACATAGTCTATAGGCCCCCTAAACATTCCCAAGGTTTAAGTGAAAGGCGTGAGCAGGGCAAAAAGAGAACTCATTTAAAATAAACAAGGAAGGAAGAAATGACCGATTCCTTAAAGCTGAGAAGTGTTCCTTTCTGGGAAGAAATCCATAAGTTCCAGAGAGTCATCGACAAGACAGCTAACCAAATGACCGCTCATTGAAGTTAATAGCTATAGTCTCTTGATGGAGAATTATTTTCCTACATGAGATCAGGAGCAAACCTGATTTAGGCAAATTGGCTCTGTTTTGAAATACACATTAAGTGGAGAATTGGTGGGCAAACACCCTGAAATTGAGATATTTAGAATAAGTTGTCATACCAGACAATTGCACCATGTCTAGAAATCTAAATAAAGAAAAATGAACAAAAGAAGCATGGAAGATCATCTCAGATGCCATTTAGTTGGAAAAACCAGTTATGTATAAGCTGAAGTCACAGTAAGATTCCTGTTATTCTCCTGCCATGCGCTGTTATTATTCTCTATTCTCTGCTTGATGTGAATTGGAGAGTTGCTGCAACACAGATAAGATTTCTAGTTGGTTCTTTTCTGATCTAAAGGGGTGAAAGAAGAAAATCTCATGCAGTCAAGGTGAATCAGTACAGAGACCATACAGAAAAGCATACGATGTTCAGTATTTTCTTTGATTCTTGCAGTGTAACCATTTCTAAAGAATTTAAATAAGAAAGAGGTAGCAGACAAAGGGGTTCTAGAAAGTGCTGTGACAGAACTCTTCTTTGATTTTGGCACTATCGAGATATTTCAGATTGTGCCAGTAACATTTCGTAGCACAAAATATTGAAATTTTAAAAAAATACAAATCGTTTCATTAGTTTATGGAGTGAGGCCACACTACAGCAATGGTTTCTGGTGAGTATTGAGTCTCTCACTTGGCTATGGTCTCCCTGAGGAGAGGGGTCTTGTATGATCCTCAACTTCCTCACAGCACCAAGCACCATACCTATACATAGTACATTCTCAATAAGACTCCACTTTCTCATTAGCCGGAAATTTTATTCCTTTAACCATGTGAAACTTCTTCTGCAGATAAAAAATAGTCAAATGGTGGCAATTTTGTATGGTTAAAACCAATGCTTATTGACTACCTATATACTATTAGCTACTTCATGCAACCCACAAACGTTTCCTAAGCGGTACTGTGTGCCCGTCACTGCTGCTAGATTTAACTCTGTTTTACAAGTGAAGAAAGAGATATGTAGATTAGTTAAGAGATTGTCAAAACCAAGTAGTTACCTGAAGAATAGGGAATCTTGTGTAGTAGTCCCTAAACCTTGTATGTTAAAAATGGTTTCATTGTAAGTGAAAGAAACCTAATATAAACAGTCTTAAGCAGAAAAGTGGATTTAGTCGCTCATAAACTGGAAAGTTAAAGGGTAGATTTTTTTTCAGGCACAGGGGTTCAAGTGACAGCAAAAGTGTCTCTCTCTCTCTCTCTCTCTCTCTCTCTCTCTCTCTCCCATCTCTTTTTTCTACTTATCTCTTCTTTTGTGAGTTGGACTTACTAATTTTTTCTTGTCATAGGCTTTCTCTACATACAGCTTATCATCCAGAAGCATCCCACATCTGTCCCAGAGCCCACACTCCAACTCTCATGGAAGGATAGGATTGACCCTACTTGAGTCATGTGCCTTGGCCCAATCTCTGCCAATTGAAAGATGGCCAGCAAGTTTAGAAATGGTCATCCCTAGATCATGAGCCTATCCCTGGAGCCAAGGAGGAGGCTCTGTGATTGACAAGCCCTCAGAACCATCAAGGATAGAGAAGAAATAATCTCCCAACAGAAAGAGAGGAAGCAGCAGACAAAACCACAGATGTCCAATATCACCTTGTCAATCCAGCCCTCTAAGCCATCCTGCCGGAGAATTCTAAAACAAGGTATTTACTGACTCATGGGCTACATCTTCATCACAAAGTTAGTATTCAAGAGTCTGAAAGACAAATCACTACCTACTCCAATTTGGACCACCTTCTCTAACCCCCCAGCCACAAGATGTATCTGTTGTGTGTTTCTTATTAGGGCCAAGGGCTACAGAAGCTAGTATGCACTTTTGCTGAGCCAGATGGACTTGTCTGTGTATGAGCCAGTTAGTTCCAAGATGTATTATGTCTATGGACTATACTGTGGCTGAGTCAGACCTGGTCAAGTGTTTCAGAATTAGCAGCCTCTTATTTCATCGAATAAACTAAACGAAGATATGTGGGGGCATGAGTGCAAACCCAGCATACCTAACCAAACCTGCAAGAGGTGAGAGCCAGAGGGCAAGCTGTGCTGCATTTCTAGAATAAGACCAACATCACAGACATTTTGGAATTAATTTGTGGAGGGCAAAGGGTGTCAGAAAATGAAATTAAAATCGTCCATAGATTCTCTTACATTCTTATATGTTTACCCCAGGGTTTCTTGATAGGAAATAAAATAAATGATTAAGGGCACCTATAGATGTTTAATAGCTATTTATTGAACTAAACTGGATTAAATTTAGTGTTGTTTGTCCTTCAAATAGACAAGAATGCCATGGTTAGTAGACATAGCTGTCTTCCTAAAAAGAAAGTGACAAATCTGGTAGCAATTAGGAAGCAGTAGGCACAAGGTCCTCACAGAATTTGGCTATGGATGAAGTCCAGAGGATGTGACTGCATTCACTGTATGAGATGGTCTGAGAACACACGGTGGTAGGCTGAGGAAGGGGGAGGTCTGTTTTTCAAGAATACTCTCATTGAGCAAATATGCTCTGCCTATGTGCCCTGTCAAGGTCTTCTCTAATTTCCAGACTATTTACTTCACAGAGGGTGCCACTTTAATATCCTGCCACAGCTCTCTATGGTGACCATCAAGAGCAGCCTCAGGGAGGACCACGGCAAGTTTAGTAAGACAGAAGTCAAACATCTTAAAAGAATATGGCATTCAAGGTTCAGACATAGCCCTTCATAGACTTCCTAGCAAGAACATACAGGGGTCCAGAGAGCAAGGTGCCACCCTGCGGCTCTTGGAAGTCTTCAGTCACCTCTATAGAAGTCTAAACAGCCCTGGGGTAAAAGCTTTCCTGCAGTGTTGGCAGCTTATAAGAAAGCTTTCCCCAGGAAGTTTTAAAAGCCATGCACTCACCAGAAATTCTCCGTCAACCTTGGGCCATTTTATATGTCAATACAACCACGAGGTGGAGGATGAATGGTGGTGGGAGGAAGGAAGGCATATATTGTGGTTGATAAAGAATGCTGTTTCTAATTGGTTGAAGTCACCTTTTGCATTATTACTGTAGGCTGCAAATAGTGGAACATAATAATAATAATAATAGTAGCCGGGCTTGGTGGCTCAGCCTGTAATCCTGCGCCTTTGGGAGGCTGAGGTGAGTAGATTGCATGCCTGTAATTCCAGCTACTTGGAAGGCTGAGGCGGAAGGATAGCTGGAGCCCAGTAGGTAGAGGCTGCGGTGGCCGGGAACGGCACTGCACTCCAGTCTGGGTAACAGAGTGAGACTCCAACTCAAAAAAAAAAAATAATAATAATAATAATAGTAATCACACTTGCATGGCACTTCTGATGTGCCAGGAACTGTTCTAAGGGCTTTCTTTATGCTAACTCATTTAGTTACATAATCACCTTGGGAAGCACATATTATTATTACCCCTATTTTACAGCTGAGCATCACAGACAGTTAGCATTTGTCACCCAAGGCCAGACTCTGAGCCACTGTTAAGGGCTTTTGTCTTCTAAACAAGATAGAGAATACATGAGGGATGCACTTAGCACCTAGGATTATTATGCCAGCAATATATAATCAACATATTATATTATCAATAATTGTCATTACCAGATTATTATTACAAGTGGTGAATAATAAAGATGTTCTGATTTGACTAAAAATCACATAAGAAATAATAATGGAAAAACTGGATGGGCAGGCCAAGGCTCTGATGCTGTTTTCCACTCTGGGTTACTGATTTACTAGTTTGCAGACTTGGATTTAGTTTTCCCCTGGCACTTCCTATAGAGATGATTCCTCAAGTTTTTTGGTTTTGAGATATTATTATTATTATCATTATTATTATTTTAGAAACAGGATCTCGCTGTGTTGCCCAGACTGGACTTAAATTCCTTGCCTCAAGCAATTCTCTGGCCATAGCCTCCCAACAAGGAGTTGGGATTCCAGCCATGTCCGATTTCAGGTTTTGAGATCTTTAGATGAAACACTAAGAGTGGTTATTGCAGAATTGACACTTACGTTTCTGACTATTAAAATGGTGAGACTTTTTAAGAAAAATTTCAAACCTAAATCAGTCCTATATATATATATATATATAATTTAAGTATTATCAACCAGACTTTCAAACATTTCTATGTTTGACTCCAGAAAGGAAATTATGTTTATTATAGCATCCATCTAAGACAAAAGATTCAGCAACCATCACAATAAAAACCTAGCTGGATAGATGTCTTGCAGACATCATTTAAATATGAAGGCCGAGAAATGTATTACAGCCAATATCTGAATATTAGGCTCACCCACCCTCAAGCCACAGGACTGACTGTATGTGCTACTGAGTGGGAAAGATGTTTTGGTCATGTGTGGGCACAACTGAACCAACTGTGACAGTGTTAACTCCGTGTAGCTGGAATATGACTTATGAACAGCCTCTGTCTGCCTCTCTCCACACGCAGTCATAGGAGATGTCACAGGAAAGATGAAAAGCTGTTAGTTCCTCAATGGGCTTTTATTGACTGGATTTGGGTGTTGCCAGAACAAAATGGAGGAGTTAGGCTTATTTTTATTTTTTGGTTTGTCTGTTTATTTGCTTTTTAATCACAGCAATTCTCTGTGTACCATCTATGAAGAATTTAGGGGAAAGAGCGCTGTAATCTGAAGGGCTTCCCCCACCAGAGTACACATTGCCATTTTAAGAAGTATTTCTATCAGCTGTAAGCCTTTGCTTGCAAGTGTTTGTAGAGTTATTAATGTTAAAAACAGAAGCCAGGGCATCCATTTTAAGTTTCAGGCATAAAGAAGAAAATGTTTCCCTTGTTTAGAAAGCTTCTCTGTTTCCCAGCAGTGCTCAAATAGGATGTTTGTTTTAGGCTGAGAGACAGAAAGTGTAGGCAGGCAGACAGAAAGTGAACCGAGAAATAGCTTTAAAAAAAAAAAAAAGTGGCAGATCGTTAATAACCAGTGAAGGATGGACTCAGGAAGCCTCAGCGCAGAGCACATATTTCTGGGACTGGAGTTGAAGACTTCATTAATATTCTAGAGGAATACTATTCCCATGAAGTTTTCTATGGGCCTAAAATCTCACCCATAGTCCCTTCTAAACCCCTTGGGCAGCGGTAGGCTCTAAGTAGCTCACAAAACTTTGATTATTATTTGAGGAAAGATAAGTTTCTTTCTTTACCACATATTAGAAATAAGTTATTGTGCGTATTGTTAATCAGTGCAGGTTTGGTCTATTTTGATTCTCTAACTTCATATACTGTGCCAAAATGCTGAAAATCAATTTCTTTGGGAATTGTTTCCCTTTAGTAACATAGAGCGTGCCATATTTATTTTAACAATTTTTAGACCTACTTCAGCTTGACAAAGTTTATCAGCCTACACCAGAGGCCTTTCAAATTTCAGTTTAGTCTGTCTAAAACAGGCTTATCCCTAGAGGCCCATATGCATGGATAGAAGAAAACATAAAGTCTACATTTTGGCTAGAGAGGGATGGAAGGAGAGAAGTAGGAGAATTTTTCATTGCTTGATAGGCCAAAGTGCATACACTAAGTAACATGAGCGGCCCCAGGAACTGCTGGAAAATGGGCACCCCAACACCTAGAACTGGGCATGGGATACAAAGGGAAAAAAGAAGGGAAACAAAATTTTACTAACTCTGCCTACTTCGGAAATCGTGTTTTGAGAGGTAGAAGGTAAGCAAGTCAAAGAAAAGAAAACTGCTGGGGAAGAGAGGAGGATTGCTTTTATTTTATACAAAACCTCCGGAGGAGAGGGAAGAAAACAAGCAAGTAATAAATAACATACCCAAGTTTATCCCAAGCCCAAACACCTCTCAGGGCTGAGACTCTGCAGACCCTCCTTCCTCTCCAGACCCACTGCCGCTCATCTGGGGCAGTGGATGCCTTTCCTGCCTTAACACCCAGGTCTTCAGGCCTCAGTCAATATATCTGTGTAGGTATTTTGTAGCTGTTTCTCTGGCAGTCTGATAAGAACAAGCCCTGTTTGTTTAAATATCCACTTCTCCACTCGCTCTCTACCCTATTTGCACTCCACCCTCATCCTTCTCCAATTTTTTTTAATCCCTTAAAGGAAATGCCACCGAAACATAAGGAATTGGTCATTAGTATGTCTAACATTGGGCATTTTTTATGTAAAGCTCTGAATCTATAGTGAACAAAAGCAACTGTTCAGAACTCTCAAAAAAAAAAAATTGCCCAGCAATTTTAAGTTAATGGGCAAGATTAATGGATTGTCATATAATGTGAAGGGAAAGTTCTAGAAAAAAATGGAAGTGGCTCTACAAAATTGGTTTGGAATTGGAGTCTACCTAAAGGCCTTTCAGCCAGAGCATTTCTGTCTGCTGTGTTTTCAGCTAAGCGGTGTATTAATTTGAAAGCCATGCCTTGTGTGGATACCCAGCACTTAGTGGTTGGTTTTATGTTAAAAATGCTTAGTATGAAACCTGTGCTGAAAGTTTGCCCAAACATCTCATAGTTGATTGCAAACCCGAGTGCCTGGGGGCTCTGAGTCCACACCTCAAGAATGTTGGTGACTGGGGACTTTCTGGCTCCACACCTGGATTTGTCAAGGCCTCTTCGGGCTGCTGGGAATGTGCCCTGCCTGGGGCCCATGGCTCTCCCCATCAGCCCTCTGACAGATTAAAACACAACAGGGTCTGTTGCCTGACTGACACATTCCTCTCCTGTCTGCCTCTGAAAGGACTTTATTTAACAGTCCTGGAGTCGGGCTTTGACTGACAGATTGTGAAGGGTAAAAGTCATTCAGTTCCATTAAGCTCCGTAACTGCCCTGGAACAAAACACCTTCCAAAAAAAAGTGTGTTGGGGGGAGGGGAAAATAGAGCTGTGGAGAGTGGGGGCATGAGCTTTCTGGAGAAAAAGGGGGATTCTTTTCAGGTTCAAAAACAATCCTCCTCTTTGCCTTCTGTCTATCAATTAGGGCGGCATTCCCAGAGGGAATACAGGCCCGGCCTCATTGGTGTCATTCAGCTGCCAATCTCCTGACAGGGACTCCAAAGGGCCTCATGTAGTGCTGCGGAAACTGTCTGTCAGGCCATCAGCAGCTGCTATGACGACATCGCCTCTGTTTTTCTAGGACCATTATGGCAAGAGTGGGGGGAGCCCACCCCAACAGAGTCTGAGAGTCTCGGCTCCACATCTCTGTTCATATTTTCCTTTTACGACCCCCCACATCTCCTCAACCTCAGTGTGGATTTCTTCACAAAAACAATCCCAGATTTCCTTGCCTGACTGGGTTATGGGGTAAATAATAACTGGCCAGCCAAGGACACGGTCTTGGGTGTTAGAAAGGAGTTCTGCTTCTGGGAAAAATAGAGTCCTGACTGAATATGTTCAATGACTCTGGTTCAGATGAGTCCAAATAAACACGGTTTACAGTGAAAGGTGGCTCCATCTGCTGAAAGGCCTGCACAGGACGAAAGTGTGTGGAGAGCAATGACGCCCCGCAGACGGCGTCCTGCCAAGCCTTAACCTTGTTTGGGTTGCTGTGGGTTTCATTCCCCCCTGAGTTTTGCTTGGAGCCTGAAAGCTCCAGTGGAGTTCAAACTCTAAGCCAAACTCAGCACCAAGCAACCACTTCCCACTTCTCTGTTTTTCTGCCTCGCTCCCTGCTTTGCCAACAGCCAGACTCACACAGGCTGACTTGGGTTTGCCCCCAAAGACTCCTCGGCTTCGGCTCATCACCCTGAAGGCCCAAAGCTACTATCTGACTGGGCTGGGGGAAATCTCACTACTCCTTCCCACTCTCTACTCCCTCCTAACCACTCCAGATTCTGCCCGAGACCTGGGGAAGTAAATCAGAGCTTCCCTACCACTCCCCCCCCCGCGCCCGCCACCATGGCCACCTGCAAAGATGCAGGTTTATCTCTCTGTGCTCTGCAATGGCTGTGTTGGCCATGCCTGGTGTCTCCCTGGAAGTCTTTTCTCATTACAGGGAGCTACTTCCAAATGGTAATGATAGCACTTTGTACCAAGCTGAGAGTTGGAGCACGTTGCTGCCAAGCCCCACGGTCAGGCCATTGTGTTGCATGCTTCTGCTTCTATTATAGTTCTTCACACGTTCCACCAGAACCGAACAAAATGTTTAGCCAAACCCTGTAAGAACTTGTACATAAAGCTGTCTCCATGCTGACAGGACTGTGAAGTCTATCTCTTTTCTTCCCTAATTCTGGAAGCTCTGCAAAAGTCCAACACTTTCTGAGCATAATCTCCATCTGGGGTGCCTGAAATCTGTCTATACAGTAATACACTGGTTTCAGGCACCCCAATGTGGGGTGTTGGATATGTACCACCTAAATGAAGACTATGGCTGGGGAAATTCAGAAGTAACCAGATTTTTGGCTCTTGGAGTATATGAAGAGAGAAGCCAATGGACAGGATGAGAGAGAGAGGTTAACTTGATTGCCATCTTCCTGCACCAGTCTCAGAAAGATGCCTTCAGGAGCCAGTCCTTTGCTGTCCATACTGACAGAAACTGCAGCTGTCATGGGAAGCACTACATGTTCACTAAAGAGTGAACATTTCTACGCTGCTTTGCAGATCTGTGGTTGCTGTTGTTGCACCCTTTCATTCTGAAGCAGAGAGGAAATTAACCTAAGGAACGGGGCAAGAAGTCAAGGATACTCACAAAGAGCTCTCCCCTCCAGGGTCATCACCAGAAAAAGACTACAGTTGCTGGATCAAAGGACGCTGGGAGCATTTTGCTCAGAATGGATTACCTTGAAAACACCATTTGGAGTAGCCCCAAATGAGCAGATGCTTCGAGCTCCTGGATGCTGAGTGATGGCATGGATTCCCATCCTGGGGCTGACTCCATGTCCCCATTCAATGTCATGAAATGCCATCCTTTCTGTTTGTGTTTTCCACAAGAATTTCAGATCCAAGATGATGTGGTGCTCACATTTCTGGCCTTATCATCGACGGTGGGTTTCAAAAGTTTCTCAATCAAAGGTTCAGTTGTCTGAGCTCTAATGTTGAGTGTTCTGTACTGGAAAGACAACCATCTTTGTTTACTGCCTTTTCAAGCAATTCCTGGCTGTCTGTGCCCCCTTGGATTCTACAAAGTTCTCTCTGGCCTTGTGTTCCAACATCTATTATATTAGAAACTGTGCCTTTCCTGATTTTCTTTCCAATGTGCTAGCAAGAGTTAAGGGTCCTTTGGGTCCTCACAACAGTGATGCTTCATTCTATGTGTATAATTTTCATTGTGTGTATCTTCTCTCCTTGTGGTATTTCCCCTTGACAGATTACATCATGGATAACCTTCAACCAAACTTGTCACAGTTTAATTTTAACTGAATAAACACCACTCTTCCATCCTCCATTTTCATTCCCATGGAAACCATAAGGCTCAGTAAGTGACACTTGACATAAAGGTAGGCAACTTCTTTCCCCCATCTCCCCAACTCAGGAAAATTCTAAACCAGAAATATAAATGCATAACATGGCACTTTGTGTTGGTGTGTTACAACTCTTAGTCTGTCTCAGAATGGGATAGGAAGTAAGGACTTGAATGATCACTTTACAGCCCCCACTGAGACAAATCCTGTGAGGATGGCTCCAACATGTTTCTTAGAATGTTGTGAAATCTAAAATATCACATATACCTATGTTCAAAGGTATACAAAACTTCATGATTGTTAGAATTATCCACCGTCTTCTAATAGCCACACACAGAGATCTCTTGATAAGACAAAAATAACTTTGAAGGACATGGTACACAGAACATGTCAGAATAACCAAAAATAATTGACTGAAAAAATTCGATATATCATCCTTAAACAACAAAACTACATAAGAGAAGAGTATTCTTGGCACTTCAAGGAAGGGTTTTGGAAGAGCTCGTTTGAAAAGATGAATGGAATTGATCTATTAAAAGTACAGAGACAGCTGTCAGGACCCAAAACAGTAATGAGGTTAAGATTTCCCAAGTTAAGACTTTGATCTCAGCAATGCTCTTAGTCTGGGGATTAAAGATACTGGGGATTAATCTTCACTTTACTTTCCTAGACCCAATGGATTATAATATCATGACTTTACTAGAATAATCATTACATGGAAGAAGGCTGGCTTTTTAAAATGGGACTTGGCTAAGAAAAGCCAAGCCAAAAGTAAAATTAACCCTGCTCGGGAATAGTGAGTACTCAATACCCTTTAATAGCTGAGGAGACTACAAATCGAATCCAAATTTTAGGATTAACTTTATTTGCTTTCACATGACTGGCTGGTTTTGTAAAATGTCCTGCCCTTTAAGTTTCAAACAAATTGTTTTGTCCTTAAATATAGAAGGAAGGTCAGGTGTGGTGGCTTCCAGCACTTTGGAAGGCAAAGGCAGGAGAATTGCTTGAACCCAGGAGTCCGAGACCAGCCTAGGCAACATAATGAGAGCTTGTCGTTAAAAAATAAAAAAATTAGCCAGACGTGGTGGCAATGAGCCTGTTCCCAGCTACTCGGGAGGCGGTGGCAGAAGGATCACCTGAGCTCAGAAGATCAATGCTGCAGTGAGCCATGATTGTGTGTGCCACTGCACTGCAGCCAAGGCGACAAAGTGAGACTCTAACGCCAAAAATAATAAATAAATAAATAATAGATAGACAGATAAATAAAAGGATAAGGAATGAACGAAACAAATGGGGAGAACAAAGGAAAAGGGGAGAAATAAAGATAATTAAACTTGTCAGTAAGGTTAACAGTGATCATCCCTGAAATGTCTATTCATCAGCTGGCCTGAGAAAGCCACAGAACTCAAAGATGGGTCAGAACAGCACCAAAATGAGGAAGTCACAGATAACTTTTCTCAAGATGTTGACATTCTATTAATGCCTAAACTAAGAAATGAGAAAAAGTTTTCTCTTCTTCATAAAAGAAATTAGTATCACAGTACCTCCACAGCAAGAAGGAACTAATAGTCAAATTGTCAAACGAATTCTGTTCCATAATCTTTTTTTTTTTTTTTCCTCCTAACTTGAAACCTTTATTGCCTTTTGTGCATTTAGGAACTGAAGTTGTTTATACTAAAATGCTGGTTTGCCTTTTGTGGAAAAGCAAATTCTCACATGGCACAATGACTTCAGCTGCCCTGGGAAAGCATGTCTTTAACCAAGATTAAAAGTCCAGCACTGTTTATATGTTGAAAATGAAGGTATTTCATTGAATTTCATGATTTTATATTATAATTTTAAAGGAAGTGGATGTTAAAGTATTTCTGGCAGAAGATCTTTGTTTTAAAATGTTGTTCCAAAGTCCAAATCTCCATTTTTCTTGCTCTTCAGGCATTTTCTCCCCTTTATTTCACAGCATTAAACTGCCAATTCTTACTCCCTTCTGGAAGCTCCTCATCTTTCCTGGGAGAGAAGTTTTTTGAAATCTCTAAGTTTCTTAAAAGACTCTGGAGATGAAGAATTAATATAGCCCATCCTGATTTTCATTTTTTCCATATGCTTGATGAGAATATTTCATTTTATTTTATTTTATTTATTTTTTTCTTTGATTTGGAGTCTCATTTTGTCACCCATATTGGAGTGTAGTGGCCACTCCCGGCCACCGCAGCCTCAACCTGCTGGCCTCCGGTGATCCTTCCGCCTCAGCCTTCCAAGTAGCTGGAACTACAGGCGTGCACTAACACGCCTGGCTAATTTTTTTGATTTTATTGTAGAGATGAAGTCTCGCCAAGTTGCCCAGGCGGGTCTCGAACCCGCGGGCTCAGGCAATCCACTCACCTCAGCCTCCCAAAGCACTGGGATTACAGGCTGAGCCACCGAGCCCGGCTCGAGAATATTTTAAATGCCCAATTTTCCACGAGAATCGATTAATACTTGACCTATTTCCTAGTCATTTGACAGATGAATATGTGAATGTGGTACTCAGGCAAAAGGTTGACCAGTGACAATGGTGTAGGCCACAAACTCATGGTCATTCTTTTCTTCCCAATGACCTTGAACACCACAGCCAAGTCATTGTCCTCTCTAATTCCCAACTATATGCCATCAAATAATATTTCACATCAGTCTTGCCATGATAAAATATAAGTATGGCCTTTTCCTGAGTCCCTGGTAAAGATCTCTTATGAAACCTTGGTCTTTCTTCCCATTTCTTCCATGATCCAGGCCACGGGGAACATTAAGAGCCAAACTGAGAACCAGCCAAGAACCTAAAAGCAACTTGTCCAGTCAGACATGCTTATAAACATCAAGCAAATGAGAATTTTCCCTCAGTTCTCTTAGAAGTACATTTCACCAAAACTGAGCTTTCTCAACTTAAAATACTTGAAGTAGTTATCTAATTGGCTAGATAGAACCATTTTCTAGAACAGTTCATCACCATGTACTTTTAAACAGATGTCAAAAAACATAGTGTGCTCTTGATATTGGTTTGACATTTCCAATTTGGGCAGAAAGTGGTTTCCATACTGGGTTGACGCATTGCCTTTTCTAGACAAGTGTACTTTGTGATATCTGACAGCAGTAGCATGATTAAGCCACTGCAACCTGAATGCAATTTTCTCAATAGTGTTTTAAAAATATTTAAAAGAGAGTGGGATCGTCAACATAATAGGACAATGCAATCCTCCCTCCTCACCCTAAATATCAATGACCACACACAGAAAAAACCAGAAACAAGAAAGCTTTCCTTTTAGGTTTGGTTTGTAAAATCCAAGCACAAGAATTTTTTTTATATTAGAGTCCTCTTTATTACTGGTTTTCTATAACTATTTAGGTATAATTTCAAATCCTTAAAAAAAATTTGAAGTAAATATAAAGTAATGGCAAGGAGTCACTCTGAGATCAATATAACAGCAAAACACAAAAGTGTCCACTTACTAGTTAACCTCACCTTCATGTTTGTAGTATGCCATTGGCAAATCTGAAATGTTTTATTTATTGTATTTCCCCTCTGTGAAGTCAATTATCTTTACTATAACTTTATTTTCATCTCCATTAGTCAAAAAGCACATAATGCAATAAATGGAATCAACTGCTTAAATGCCCCCACTATCAACAATAGCACTTACAGCAGCATAATGGCAAGATCCTGGTAACTTGTCCTTGGCTGTTTTTAGAGGCCCAGTGTGAAGTGGAGACATTGAGCTCAATTATGTAGCTATTTTAAGTTTGGTTACTTGGCTTGAATGATTAGGATAATTGTCCCAATTATTCTCTGCACTTTGCGTGTGCAGACTCAGACTTTCAAATGTGATTGGGTATGTAGTGTTTAATGGGAAGACAGAAAACCTGGACTCTGTGTTTAAATGGATCTATGATTAAACCTGGAATTCTGAACAAGTTGCATCCTCTGTGTGTCTCCGTTTATTCATCTTACAAACAGTGAAAGAAATAGAAGCCCCATTTCATCATAGAAAATCTAGATGATTGAACTTATAAGACTTTTCAGCAGCTGTTAGAGAAAATGTCACATAAAATAATTCTATGTTTGCCCATATCTCCAAGAAAATAAAGCTGAAGCAGGACTTCAGTCCTGATGTTTTGTTTGGGGGTTGCAATCCCAGGAAAATAAATATGAAAGAAAGAGAACCAAAGCAGGGAAGGATACAAAGCAATGCAAAGTCCTGCAGCACTATTGGCCTTTGCTACACAATGGGCCTCCAATAGACTCAGGAGCCCATAGAGGGAGGAAGGAGAGGGAATTATCTGCCTGGTTCTCTCCCATCTCCTGTTTGCCATTTGTCAAAGCACATACCATACGGAAATTCATACCACAGGCAATTAATGTCCCCATGCTTCCAGATTGCATCATCCAGCCCCTCCGATAGGGCCCATGCCCTGCGGAGTGTCATTTCATCAGAGCCGGGAAGAGGTAGGAGAATCCAGAAGCTCAGGTGCATTGCCAAGATGGCATCAGGCAGCAGAACAATGTGGGCCTTACAGAGTGAAAACCACAGCGGGAACTCAATAGAGTGAGCAGCTGAGAGCCAGGAGACAAAACTGAGAGAATTCGAGGAAGCTCATGAGCTATTTGTCATGAAAATACAATTAGCCTGATTGGCTCCCTATTATGACGATGGATTTGGTATATCAATAAGCTATGTGGAGCTATCAAAGTGCCCCTCAATTTGCCAAAGTACACTGGCCCAAGTCAAAAATATTGAAATATCTGACTTTGAACAGCAACGTTACAATATTTTCTCTAAGTACATGATTTAAATAGAAAGAACAAAATATTAATCACATGCATGACTTTAAAACTTTCTAGAAGCCACCATGTCATTAATGGGAGACAGCATGGAGGAGAGAGCACTGTAATGGGAATTGGGCCCAGCTATTCCAATAACCAGCACTCCCTCCAGTCAGCAGGTGGGAATCTCTATGTTTCCAGTCATGATATTGGAAGTAAAACAGATGCAAAATCCATTGGCGTTGACCCTCTATTGAAGGCTTGAAGTTCTAGTTGGCAGTGGCTGTTTTGTATGTGTGTGCATATTCAATATTCATTCTTCCCTGTTTCTAATAATGATGCCCCAAATATCATTTAAGGGCCCAACCCCTTCCATAAGTCTCAATCCCTGCAGTGTAGGCAGGGCTGACCCCACGCCCTGCTCCTTTGACATGTACCCCAGACCCCACCAAGCAGAGTCACATGTTGGTTTCAGGAATGGTTCAGAATCCATCAGAACCAACTTGGCAGGGAGAAGGGTCTCTTTTTCCTCTGGATTTGGAACTTTGGCAATCTAGCAATCTATCATCAGGTAAAGTGCACCTGCATAATGGAGCCAGCACTGAGGAAGGCAGGGCAGAGACATGGAGGGAGACTGGATACCCCGAGTAGTGTTAGAAGCCTCTGGATTCAGTCAAACTTTTTGGTTACTGAGCCAATAACATCCGTTATTTGTTTAAAGTAATTTGAGTTGAGTATTCTGTCACTTGCAGCTGAATGACTCTCAACTGATACAGGGAGACAGATATGCCGGTAATCACAATGCAATGTGATAAATCTTAATGTGAACAGAAAAACTAAATGCTTTGGGAATTCTAGACAGACAGTGTTGCTTCTCTGGGTCTCTCTTGATGAAATTGCTTGTCTGCCTAAATAACCTTTAAAGTACCCCACCCTAGCCCCATCCCCTCATTCTATGGTTTAGAGAGGTGTTGCCTTGCTAGGGCCTTTCTCCTGGTCTCCAGAACTGCTACACAGGGAAGAAGCATATTTGGGCCATCTGTTTACTAGTAAAGCAGTGCAGCTTTCTCTGCCTTCTTGAAGATTCTGTCAGATTATTAACATGGTAGGTCACTGGTTGGAAATGCAAACCCACAGCCAATTAGTGGAAGAGAAGATGAAACTGCCAATGGATAATCACCACACCACCTGAGGCACTTTGAAGACTTACCTCATGACATTCCTAGGTCCTTAGGTATATCCCTAGACCTCATCCTGAAGAAAATGAATCACATATGTGTCTTCCTCTCCAAGGTGATGTGCACTGGTCTGGGTGAAGTATTGTAACTGTTCTATACATATATGAAAAGCATGTGAACACATGGGATAAGTGTCACAGGAGGGGTAATAAAAATCAGAGTTCCCAGAGCTGTCTAATCTAGCAGCAGACCACATTCCAGGGTTCCTTTCCTGCAGTGTCTACACTCAGGATATTATAAATGGGCACATAGTTCATCCATAAAATGGCTTGGAGTCCTGCCCTCAATATGTAAAGCCTCCATCCAGAGATGAGAGATCTTGCACACACTAAATGTCATATGGACAAAGAGGGGTTCTGCCCCTCTCTCTTCAGGCTGACTACACATTTCAAATGCAGTGGAAACAAAAGCGTGTCACCATTTCTGTTGCTACAGCTCTCAATAGAGATAACTATCTTCTAACCATCTACACAGTCCATCCTTTCAGCACACTCATCATTCTGGTCATTAAATAGTGACAATGTTATCTCGGGTAGCTACAATCAGAATTGAGAGAGTATGTTCTTTAATGCACTCCCAATACAGACCCACTCAATTTGGCTGGTCACCCTGAGGAAAAACATCAATTTCCTTATTTGTATCTGGACTTCAGGGTAGGGAGAGCAGAGCACTTATCTGTGTCAGATGTTCTACAAGCATTACCTTTTGTTCTGGCAACAGTCCTACAACATAAATACTCTATTATCACCATTTGGCAGAGAAGAAACAGGCACAGAGATTTCAATTAACTTGCCTAAGATCACACAGATAACAAACAGTGGAACCCAACATCCAAGGAGCTGCATGCAAGGCTATTATGCTCAGCTGCCTCCCCCAGTTCTTGATCTTTCCCAAGGGAAGATGCATTTCAGCCCTACATTTCAGTCCTACAACCTACTCAGTTTTTTTTTTTTTTTTTACTTGACAGATTTCCTTCTACAACTCCAGTCTCAACTCATCCCCCGACCAAGCTCAGAAATTTAAAAAAATCATCAGATAAGACAAGGTGCTTGTAACTAAGCTAGCAGTGTTATTCTCATTGTATTGCTGAAAATATAGAAAAGTTATTTGTGTGTCATTTAGCAAGTATCATACATATGGAGTCTGAGAGAATGTGTACTGTATGTATATTTGGGTAAATGTAATACATAGAATCTTCTCAACTCACAAATGTTGATTGCACTTCTCCTATGTGACACTGGAAGAATAGTAGATGCTTAGAGAATCTTTACAATGTAGACATGAAAACAAGTAACTCCAAATACAGAGAAGAATAAACTAGCTCAGTAAAAGTTTTATCAGCCAAATTCTTTGATAACAAAGTGGAAGAACTAGAAGCATAGAAAAGAGTTTTGAAGAAAGCAACATTTTTATTAAGACTTGAAGACTGAGAAGAGTTTGTGCAATTGTAGAAGGGAAAGAAAAATTCTAAGAAATACTGGGAGTAAAGAAAATAAGATGATACAATGAAGGCAATTTTCATCAAATGAAGTAGTCCAGCAAGTTTGGTAGGTGTGCGTCCATAGGGAACTCTAGGAGGAGCCAGACAAACAGAAGATGCCATGGTGTAGAAGACCTTTCTAGAGGACATCTATTGTCTTTGTCTGTCCACTATCCATCCCACCTTAAGAGAGCTGCTGCTCCAACACTGTGTGTGGTCCCAGCAGAGTTGTCATCACTGTGTCCAGGCACCCACAGTCATAGGATGGGCACGTAGCTCAGGAGATCATCAGAGCCAACAATAGTGACTTGTTCAACATGGACACAAGATTCAAATAGAGTCAATTTGGACTTCCTGGATTAATATAAGGATATCAAGAGAGAGAAATGGCTCTTTCCTCTGAGATTGAAAGGATAAAAATTCAAGGATGTTGACAGTTATCTTTCCCATTATCTGCAAAGAGGCCATCTGTAAAATGAAGCCATGACAATGAAGAACCAGGAGCCAGGAGATGACAAGAGAGAAACAGAGGCATGAGGGGACTGTCTGAGCCCCTGGATCCATCCTTGGACAAGCAGAAGATGCTGCGGTGTAGAAGATCTTTCTAGAGGACATCTGTTGTCTTTGTCCACCACCCATCCCACCTTCAGAGATGCCTTATGCTCTAGATCCATCCCTGGACTTCTCAGTTACCTGAGTAATTAAGTTTCCTTTTGGCTTAAGCTTGTTTAAGCTAAAAGGGCCCTGGCTAGTTCAGTCATGAGTGATAGACTGAAGAGTTTGGACTTACTGGTGTAGGGCTAGAGAACTGCTAAAAGTTTTCCCCCACTCTTGGGTGATTAGAGAACAGAGATAGCAGACAGAAAGACTATGGATCAAATAATATTTTAGGAAACAGGGGAGATTCTGGAGAGATTTTAAAACCTCCTATCTTCAGCCTCCCATCTTTGATCACAGGATGAACTTGTATAATAGGAGCTACTCAGGGCAGGGAAATACTTCAAGTGGGCACATCATCTTCCAGTGCCTCTGGGTAAGAAGACATATAAGCCTAACAACGTGCCTGCTGGGAGCTGGAAGGATCTGCCTCTAGGGCAACTTCTTACCATGCCAGCATGGCCTTCTAATTCATGGGAAGGAAAAATGTCAAACCAATATACAGTGATGATAGAATGACATACTTTGCTACCCAAAGCAAGATCCACACAAAATGATAACATGAGTTTGAGCTAGAAATTATTTGCAATATTGTTAGCAAAATGAGAATAGTAGATGTCTTACTTGACAGGGTGATAATACCTCAAGAGGAACAGGTGACTTGTAAGGTCAAGGAAGAGGGCCTGAAACAGCATTACTGTAGCAAATGTGAAGGGTCTGGTTACCTCCCTGTCTGAAACTCAAGACGTCTGAAGGAAAAGAGGTGCTGAAATCTCTGCAGTTGGCGGTGACACTTGAGATCATTGGCGATCCCACCTCCCTACATATAAGGACAGGGGATCATGCCTTTTGCTGCAAATAGCTTTAAGCCTTCTTGCCACCTCCAGCCCTCACATCTATCTTGGAGAAAAAAGACAACCACTTTGCTCTCAGGCTCAAGGCCAGTGCATCAGGTTTCTTGTCACTTTGAAAGTGACATAGGATGAACTTTTATTTAATCCCAAGTTAAAATGACCCCTAGGTACACTAATAGGGAGACTTCCCAGGCTCCCATCTTGAATTACAAGATGAACTCTTACCAAATAGGAGCTACTCAGGGTTGGGAAAAGCTTTAAGTGGACACCTGACCTTCTAGCACCTTTGGATAAGAGGACATATAAGCCAGGTGACGTGCCTCCTCAGAGCTGGAAGTCTCTGCTTCTGGGGCAACTTTTGGCCATGCTGATTTGCCATAGCAACAGGAGACTGAGGGTGGCACTGCCAGATCAAAACAGAAAGTTTCCCAGATTCCTAGACTTTGAACTCTGTATTCATCTCTGCTTAACCTCCACTAGCAACTCTATCTACTACCCTCCAGGATGAAAGACCCAGGAGAAGGAGGAAGCCAGCCGGTTGCAACTCAGCATAGGGGTGCCCAGCAGCACAAAATCTGCAAAGGAAGGTGAAGTAAGGGGATGGAGGAGATAGACCCCAGGACCCACCATGGCCAGGCTCAGAAGACTGAAAGCAGATGCTTGATCAATGATCTCACTGTATTTGACAAACCCTCAGACACTCATTTTTCACATTTTAATTTCATTAACAGAGGGATGCATCTTGTAATCAGTGGTGTGTCATACTTTTAAACCGACAGCTCTTTGTCCTTTACTGACGATTTATGAAACAACGGTGTGTTTTACAATTGGTGGTGTACTGAGTTCAACAAAATAGGGTTATCAGGACCACCTGTTCACTAGTGTTAAATTAAAAGTCCCAAATCATTCCAAAGAAACATTGCTATCATCTAAAAGGCCCACTACAGTAGGGAGAGCAGGGGTCACAAAACCAGAAGAGATTCCAGTGTAGCAAGAGAGATAGACGATCACGGCCACTCGGTTTTTCAAAAGTTGTAACATACAGAAAGAGCTATGGTCTATGAACCATGCACACTTGGAAAATTCATATTGCTGTTTCCTCTAGGAGGTCATCAACTCCAATGGGTATTTCTCATCTTGATGCCTGAGCTGAGGGCAAATGGTGACAAAGTTAATGTTAGGTGATAGGACGATAATTTGACAGTGGCAACAATAACACCTATTATCACAATAATACTTTATAGTTTTCAACTGTTTTCCTGAACATTATGTGATCTCGGGCCCAACTGGTGGTCACTGTCTTCCTTTTTACAGATGAGTACCACAAACAGCAGTTATTCAATGATACAGACGTGGCTTGACTCCTGAGAAATGTGGTCTTATGACTCTTCCACTATTCCACAAGAGACAAGGAAAATATTTAATCGTAGGTAGACTCTTTAATCTTTGCAATTCCCAAAAGAGAATAATGGTCACAATATGTCTGTGTTTTACCATAATCATAGAAAAAAATTAGTCACAAGGGCAGATGTAGGTTTTAAGTGACTATGTACAAAATGATGTCTACATGAATCCTGATCATTGAATTTTTTTTTTTTTTTTTTTTTTGGTTGGAGTCTCACTCCATCACCCAGGCTGGAGTGCAGTGGCATGCTCACAATCACCCCAGTGTCAACCTGCTGGACTCCGGGGATCCTTCCGCCTCAGCCTCCCAAGTAGCCAGAACTACAGGCGTGTGCTACCTTGCCTGGCTAATTTTTTTATTTATTGTAGAGACAAGGTCTCGCCAAGTTACCCAGGCTGGTCTCGAACCCGCAGGCTCAGGTAATCCACTGGTCTCAGCCTCTCAAAGTGCTGGGATTACAGGCTGAGCCACTGATCCCAGCCTAATTGAATTTTTAGTATGATAAATAATTTGTGCCTCAGTGGCACATTTTTCTGACTGTTAATGTGATACAAATTTAGCAAAGAATAAGAAGTTCAAACTGTTGAAAATATTTACACAATTAGCCCACAGCTAATAAATGTTTTCAGCAAACAATTAACACTAGAAAAGGCTGCAACAGAATTCTTCCTCCATGGAAGCAGAGAGTGAAATTGGGGAAACAAAAGAAACATGAAAAATATATATTAATACAAGATCATAAAGGATTTTTAGCTCAAGTAAGAAAGAACTGTGGATTGGGATTGTCAAGGCAGGCTTCTCAGAGAAGGAAGGATCTGAGATGGTCCTTAAAGGATGACTAAGATTTAACTCAGCTGACAGAGGGTGGGTGGCATGCTGGTGTCCAGCAAACAGGTGAAGAAACAAATAAGATCTTATATAGAGCTTGGCATGTTGCAGTGTGCTATGTGAGGATCATCAGTGGAAATGGAAATGAATCATGGTTTCTCAGGGATGAGAGAGAGCAAGCCTTTCAGGGGTGAAAGGGGGCTTAAAAATAGAGGGTAAGAGACAGTCCCAAAGGCAGGCTCTAAAGGGTCTAGAAAACAAGACTAGGGTACGTGGATTTTAACCTAGAGAATAATAAGGAGCCACTGAAAGTTTTGAGCAGAAAAACTAGTGGTAAGATGTTTGGGACAGATAAATTGTGACGTGCCTGTGAAGGGCCCTATAAAAACTTAGATAAAATAGAGATGGGGGAGGGTCACTGAGATAGGAAAGTCCTTGTCTAAGGTGGATTCTGACTTGAATCATGAACCAAATGCTCAGCCCTTGGATTTTAGACAGTCCGTGGGCTATGGGTGGGGATGCCCACAGTGGTTCAACTATGGTGTCTTGTACTCAGGAGAAAGGTCCAAACTACACACACACACACACACACACACACACACAGAGAGAGAGAGAGAGAGAGAGAGAGAGAGAGAGAGAGAGAGAGACTATATATAGAGAGAGACTATATAAATACTATATAGAGACAAATATAGAGATAGAGATGTATATTTTAAAGTTTTCTACATTGGTTAATAAATTTCAGCATCTACTGTTATGCATATGTATATATCTAGATGATAGATAGATAGCTAAATAGATAGATAGAATGTTCGACATCTCTTTCTGCCCCTTTTTCTCTCTCTCCTCTCTCTAGTCACACTCCTGCTTCCTTCTTTCACAGTCCAACACCTACCTTTTCTCAGTATTTTTTGACACTGAATTGTTCAAATAATGACAAAATGCCATTCTAACAACCAAAAACACTCCAATAATGCCTTGTCCCTGATATGCAAGATAACTGAAGATAGAAATTCCTGCTAAAACTACAATTTCCACAATTCATTCATTTATTCATGCATTTGACAATCATTTATTTAGTCTTTTTCATGTGTGGAATTCTGTGCTCAGTGCTGGAGATACAGCAATGAACAGGACGCCCTCTGTTCATTCATTTAATATGTGTTTGCAGAATCCTTGCTAGGTATAAAGCTCTATGCAAAGAGCTGTGTAAGACTTCAAAGGATCACAGTCTGGGAAGAAAGAAAATAAACCCCCCACTTGCAATATCAATATACATGAAATCATCTCAGTATAGGAAGTACATTCATGATTCTAGTCTCAAATAAAGTGTACCATTCCACACACCCAGGAGAAACCAAGGTCTGGGGAGGAAATGAAACCTTTATAACTGTCCTGAGCATGTGGGATTAACAAGTGCTCTTGTAAAGCTAAATGCCAACTGCAGAGCTGCCTATTGGCCAGTTTCCTCCTCCAAGGCATTTATGTTTATTTATTTATTTGTTTATTTATTTGCTAGATTTATCACATTTGCAGGCTGTGCCATTTGGCCTCGGGGTCAAATAAATCACTTTCAAAGCTTTGACATCATTCTTAAGCATTGTGTGCCCCCAACAGACTTTCTAAAAAGCTTTGCAAGAACAGAATTAAATACATTTTACAAATAAACACACTGAAAACAACAGAGTTTAAATGTGCTATTGAAGGAAAAAAATAAATTATAGGACAGAGCTGAAGATAGGATTGAAGTACTCTGCAGTACTTTTTAGAACTGGAAAAACTCTCCCCGTTTCCCCCCAAAATTGGGGAGGTTGTGGGATTCTGTCTCTCTTCTTCTTGGCATGTGTTCCTATTTCAGAGGTATGTACTCCATGAGGATTCTTCAGAAGGTACAGGAAGACAGCCAAGGATCATAACAAAGTACGTAATGGAATGGAACAGAAATGCATTTTTTAAAAAGCTGGCCATCTCATTTGGAAATTCAGCCAAGGGTAGGTTCTCCCATCTCCCTAGGCCTAAGTCTGTCTCTGGAAGACGTTAAATATGTATAAAGAAGTGGCTCTTTGGGTCCAGATTTAGGATATTATTCTGCAAGCATAATTCATATTATATTAAATTACCCTTTCATATATTCATCAAACATTTATTGAATGCTATGCGAAGAACAGATTAGGTGCCAAGGAATACAAAACAAATAAGGCAGGGTTCCTGATTTTAAGGAGCATTCACGCAAATTAAAAATTACCATATGTGGCCAAGCTCCATAGCTCAGCTGTAATCCCAGCATTTTGGGAGGCTGAGGCTAGTGGATCGCCTGAGTACGCGGGTTCAAGATCAGCCTGGGCAACTTAGTGAGACCTTGTCTCTAAATAAATCAAAAAATAAATAAAAAATCCTAGTTGGAAGGCTGAGGTGGAAGGATTGCTGGAGACCAGCAGGTCGATGCTAGAGGGGCCGTGAGGGTACCACTGTCCTCCAGCCTGGGCGACAGAGTGAGACTCCAACAACAACAACGACAACAACAACAAATTACCTTATATAGTTAATAACAATGTATGTATACTTGAAAATTACTAACAAAGTAGATTTTAGGTGTTCTTGCCACAATTAAATGTTAACTATGTGAGGTAATTCATCTTTTAATTAACTTATTTAGCCACTCCATAATGTATGCATATTTCAAAACATTGTGTTGTACATGATAAATATATACAACTTGTATTTGTCAATTTAAAAAAATAAATAATTTTATCATTGTCTAATAAATTCTATAAAAAGTTACTATGAGAGCCCGAGAAAGATGTCTGACATTAGCAGATGACTATTTCATTGCCATATAATCTCAATTTAACATTTTCTCATTTTTTTCTTTTCTGTGCTCTCTGGAAATGACAAGATGCATTTATTCTACTATAAGGCAACTTACTTTTCCCATTATCTCTTTGCTTTTTTCCACTATCTTTCTCAAATGATGACTTGTCTTGACTAAACTGGTTTACTATGGAAAGACATTTTTATGTTTAATCTGTAAGACATGTGTGTACTTTTGTTTTAGTTATAACCAACCTTCCACCATTATTTTGGATTAACCAACAGACTCCCAACTCCAAGTTCATTGGATAAGGGACATCCTATTCTACAGTTTCTACCACTACAACAAGCGACCAAAGACAGAAACCACATCTTTAAAATCTATGATTTCCCCGCTCCCCAAAAACAGGAAAGATAAATTGAAATTTAATAAATAGTTAATAATTAAGACAAACAGTTTCTAGGTCTTGTTATCTCATACAACAAATGTTCTAAGCCACTGAAATCTGAGCATTATTTGCTACTGCAGAATAATTTAGCTTAAGTGAACCAATACACCAGATGTCAACATGTAAACATGAGTAAATGGTAAGTAAATGATCATATCCCGAGCTTTAATAATCTATTTTATTGGCATCTACCAAATCCTTTGAAAAGTCAGATAGATCAAACTTTACTTTTTCTATTCCTGCATTCCCTTTAAACTCTGCTGGGTGTTTCAAGCAAAATATCGTTTATCCTTACTTTTTTTTTTTTAAGTCAGAGTCTCACTCTGTCACTCAGACTGAAGTGCAGTGGCAAGATTATGGCTCACCGCAGCCTCAACCTCCTAGCCTCAGCCTCTGAGTAGCTGGGACTACAGGCACAAGCCACTACACCCGACTGATTTTTTTAATTTTTCTGGTGAGATGAGGTCTTGCTCTGCTGCCCAGGTAGGTCTTGAATTCCTGGGCTCAAGCAATCCTCCCTCCTCAGCCTCCCAAAGTGCTCGAATTACAGACGTAAACCACTGTGCCTGGCCTATCCTTACTTTTTCTTTTCTCCCATATCCCTCCCTATAATCACTAACTAAGATCCTTCAAGTCTGGGGGGAAAAAATAAAAGATCCAGCTATTAAAAATTGAAGTCTTTGTTGTTTTGTGGTTCAGAAGCTGGACTAAGTTTTGATAAGGACTTTCTGTCTTTGGAAGAAAGACTATATTAAAAGGCAACCCAGGCTTTTGCTTGGGTGCAGTTGATCTTCAGAACTGCTTCAAACAGAAGGGGTAGGGAAATGCTCATTTTGTGACTAATTGAATTAGTGCCTCTCTCTCAAACATAATGAAATTCAAAACCATTTTATTAGTCCTCTCGGGACTCTTTTTAAAAATTCTTCCTCTGCTATATTAGATTAGCCCCATGAAGATGGCCCTGTATAAAATGAGGTCAGGCTCTCTCAGGGTATTTCTTTGTTACTCCTACCTTTACCAGGGCACATGAAGGTCATTTGTTCAGTCTTCCAATTTTTCGTCCAAATACCCCAGGAAGAGATCGGAGTATCTTCTAAACACCAGAATCAAACTGACCCTTCATTCTCTGCTTGCTCTCAGTGGCTGATACTGTGTGTTTCTGGATAAATCGTGAAACCATTACCTCCCACACCTTGGGTGACAGATTTGTTTGAAAGGAAATTATGTTTGTCTCTAACCAATGCTCTACATCCTCACCCTCTACTACCACACACTCAGAGCCTTTTAAAAACTTGGCTGTGTCCTGAAATGTCTTTTGAGAATGACTTGATGCAATGAACTTGGTGCATCCCTCCAAAATACATTTGTTTGAACCCCCAAGGTGATAGTACTGGTAGGTGCGGACTTTGAGAGGTGTTCAGGCCATGATGATGGACACCTCATGGAATTCGTGCCTTTCTAAAAGAGTCCCCAGAGTGCTCTCTTGCCTCCTCTCTGCCTTATAAGTATGTGATGAGAAGTCAGCAGTCTCAAGCCAGAAGGCCCTCCCCAGAACCTGACTACACTGGCACCCTGACCTCAGACTTCCAGCCTCCAAAACTATTAGAAATCCATGTCTGTCATTTGCAGGCCATTCGGTTGCTTTGTTATTGCAGCCCCAGACACATAGTATCCCATCTACTAAGCACATTACTTGGAATAAACAGCAGCTATTATTAGGAGTATGACTTTGGAAATACCAATTTGCAATCATAAAATGCCCTTCTTTGATGTTCTTTCCAGCTCCTTCCTCCTATGAACTTGTCTACACAACCTCAGGCTGGAGAGAATATCAGAAAGTTCTGCCACTACTAGCCATGTGACATTATCTAAGTTAACTGACTTCTCTCCCACAGTTTTCTCATCTGTAAAATGGGGTTCATTATTTTGTCTAATTCAGATGATGCTGTGAAAGTTTCATATGTGACTATATCTAAAACCCTTGAATCAATGCCTGGGGCTTGGTAGCCCCCGTAGAAGCATTTGTTATTTGTGTTTCTCCCCTACATCTATTTCTCCTCTCCCTTAATGCCCTGGTGAAAGGAATGACCTCAACCTCAGCCATTCACCCTCATTCACTCAAGCTAATGTTTCTTGACTTTCTTTCAAGAGCCGTTATATAAATTGTTTCCTATTACAACCAAGAACTTGTACAAGCTCATGTAAAAATTTAGCAAGAGTTTTGCGAAATGATTTTTGCCTTTGTCATGTACAATCTTCTCTGGTAGTCTCTACTTGCTACTCTTCTATCTTATTTCTTTTCTTTTTGGCTTTTAAGCCAGCCGAGATCCACTAAATTCATTTCATGATTTACCAAGGGTTGCTGTAGATGGTCTGAAAAAAACACTGATTCAAGCTAACTATCGTTCTTTAAACTCTGACACCTTTATGAGGTTAGGTACATCAAGAAGTCAATTTTAAAAACTTAGGTACAGAGAGGTTAAGTAACTTATACAAAGTCACACAATTTGTCAACAGTTGGCACAGGAATGTATGAAGATTGTTCTTAGTTCAGAAGCAGGAACTGGTGTAAGTCAGCCCAGTTGAATGGTATATGGATGAGGTATGTGTAGCCTGACTGACATTCAGTTTACACGTGTGTGGAGCAGGTCTGAGAGGACTGCCACTGTAGGTGGCAGAAAAGAGAGCCTAGTTAGGCCAATGTGTGTGTTTGTATCTTTGTCGTTAACAAAAAAGCTTTAAAAAGTGAAAAAAAAGAAAGGAAAAAAATAGAACAAAGCTTATAAAAGAATATGAAGAAAATTTTTTGTAAAATCATACAATGTATTTTTGTTTTATGATAAATATTGTTACAAAAGAATCAAAAAGCGCTTCAAAATGTTATAGTAAGCTGAGATTAACTTATTATTAAGGAAGAAAAAATTTTTTATAAACTTAGTGTGGCCTAAGAGTACTATGTTTATAAAATCTGCAGTAGTGAATAGTCATGTCCTGGGCCTTCACATTCACTCACCACTCACTAACTCACCCAGAGCAATTTCCAATCCTGCAAGCTTCACTCATGGTAAGTGCCATTTTTTTCTTCTTTTTTACCGTATTTTACTGTACCTTTTCTATGTTTAGATACACAAATACTTACCATTGTGCTACAGTTGCCACAGTATTCAGTACAATGACAGGCTGTACAGGTTTGTAGCCTAGGAGCAACAGGCTATGTCATATGGCCCAGATGTGTAGTAGGCTATACCATCTAGGTTTGTGTAAGTACACTCTATAATGCTCACACAACAGCAAAAACACATTTCTCAGAATGTAACCCCATCATTAAGTGATGCATAACTGCAATATCTTCCCCATTTTGTAGAAAATAAGGCTCAAAAACTTACCAGAGTTGTCCTAGCTAGGAAAAAGTGGATTCAAGATTTAGGCCAAGGTCTGTCTGGCGTCAAGACACAATACCACACAGCCCACAGTAGGTGTGTACTAAGATATAAAGAACAAGGAGCGAATGAGTGCTGCCTTTCTCCAAAGGAGACCCCTCATGAGCACCTACACACTCTTCCCCACCCCAGCAATCGGATGCTCGCCCTCATATGTTCTTACTCCTTGTCACTTTATCTTATGGTTGTCTGGACTCTCAACTCCTAGAGGACGGGGCCATGTCCACATAGTATTATATCTCTATGCCTTACATGCCAAAGTCACACAAGAAATATCCAATGAATTGATTGTGTTTGAATCACTCTCTGTCCCATTTAAACATAACAGAGGATGTAAGAAAGGGGTGGGGAGAATGCTACAACATTTGGTGGCAAATTTTATACCAATTTCACCCAGCATGCCCCGCCCCAGGTGTGGACCATGTGCCACCATTCCTTGCTGTACCTTACAAGTGTCTCTGTTAGACAGGCAAGAGGGTGGAAGCAAGATGGGTGGGATCCCTTTAAAAACAGACAAAAATATCAGCACTGCTGTTGGTGCAGGGGAACCGAACCAGCAACACTTGACCCCTGAGAGTTTTCAGATCTGATCTAATCCTCATCCTTCAAGCCAAATTCTCATCCACTTTGGACCGTGGCCTGGCTCTGAGTTCATATTAAATCCCAGGACCAGTGGCTTTGCCAATATTTTATGAGTTCCCTGGGTAACGCTTGGAGGGTTGCATTCAAGAGGCGAACAACTCTGACCACGGTGTTCAACACGTGTAATCCATCCTTCAGTGACTTCTCCACCTATCCAGGTCAGTGTGAACTCTTAGAATACATTCAAGGCGCTTCACAATAGGTCCTATATTTTTGGTGTTAACTCATATGTTTCCTCCTGCCTCCACCAACTAGTCTACTCACAATTGCTCCAGACATGCCCTGATCTACTTTGGGCCATGTCCATGCTAGCACTTCTGCTGGCATGTCTTTGAGGCCATGCTGCCTGCTGTGATCATCTCCTTTCTGGAAGCCCTTACTCCAAGACCACCTCTCTCATGAAGGCTTTGCTCCTCCTGAAGTTACTCTCTCTCCATTCTGAATTCTCATAGTATTTTGCCTATACCTCTCCTAACACAGCTATCACAATTATTTAGGAACTGGCTTTTATCAAGTGATAATTTAATGTCCTTTATTTTTGCCAGTACTTACTGAGGGATGCTAATGTCAGGCATTGTGCTATGTGGCTATGTACTTTCTCTATATTAATTCATTACATCTCCATTTTATCCATAGTATCCTATCTACCAAGCACATAACTTAGAATAAACAGTAGCTATTATTAGGAGTATGACTTTGGAAATACCAATTTGCAATCATAAAATGCCCTTCTCTGATGTTCTTTCCAGCCCCTCCCACCTATGAATTTGTCTACACAACCTCAGGCTGGAGAGGATAACAAAGAAGAATTTGAAACTAGTTCCGTCACTACTAGCTATGTGACATTGTCTAAGTTACTTGACTCCTTTTCCACAGTTTTCTCATCTGTAAAATGGGGTTCATAATTTTGCCTATGTCAGATGATGCTGTAAAAGTTTTGTGTATGACTATATCTAAAGCCCTTCAATCAATGCTTATAAAAGAAATGAACATGGGGATAATAGTAACCTACCGTGTTGGCTGTTGTGGGGATTGAATGAGGAAGACATGAAGCTCCTTACATCTGGACTTGTGTGAGCCTGGTGCATTGTGAGTGCTCAACACATGTTTGCTATCACCTTCATTATCATCATCATCATCAAATTCATTCTACAGATGAAGAAACTGAGTCTTAAAGTAATTTATATGTAGTCACCCCACTAGTAGAAAGTAGAGCTTATGTTTTAATGTGAGTCCCTTTAGGGCAGACATTGGGTGAACACATCTTCACACCCATTCTGAGTTTACCTGACCCAGAGGCATCCTTCAAGAATATGATGGTCAGGCACCGTGGCTCACACCTATAATCCCAGCACTTTGGGAGGCTGAGGTGAAAGGACTGCCTGAGCCCACAGGTTCAAGACCAGCCTGGGCAACTTGGTGAGACCTCATCTCTACAATAAATAAATAAATAAATAAATAAATAGCTGAGCATGGTGATGCGTGCCTGAATTTCCAGTTACTTGGAAGGCTGAAGCAGAAGGATTGCCTGAACCCAGCAGGTTGAGGCTGTGGCAGCCGTGAGCATGCCACTGAACTCCAGCCTGGGTGACAAAGTAAGACTCCAACTCAAAAATATACTCCAACTCAAATATATATATATATGGTGAAATGCATAAGTTCCCTCAGAAACCATCAGACCTTGCTATGTGGTTTCCACTAACTGCCATCTAATAGTTTATTTTCCCAGGTGAGGTAAAATGTATAAACCTTGTATAAGCTTTTCTGAATATAGGTTTCCTATTCTTCAATTCTTTTAAATGAAGTACTTTCCTTAAGCCATTAAAAAAAGAATACCCTCTTTCAATGCAGGATGCACGCAAATCCAACTATATTCACAATTTTAATGTGAGCAAAGCATGTGCTGATGACCCAAACTCTAAAGCCATCCCGCCCAGACTCATGCAGCCTGAGGCCTGCAGATGTCAACCATGTTATACACGCCCAGGTTCCCTCCCGTCTCCCTCATCTTTGTAATTTCAGCCCAGGCTACTTAGGTTTTGTTTATGTTGCCATAAATTAAAGGGCACACTTTTTACATGTCCCAAATACATTTCACTCACGGTGACAGAGTATGCGAAAAGTGGTTTCCCATAACCCTCTCAAATGTCCCTCTCAAATGTCATATTGAGGAGCGTGCTTCACAGCCAGGCACTCTGATACCTGAACAGAGGCATGACCACCTGAAATTAACATACGAGCGCCAGCAAGCTGCTCCTCAGGCCAGAGATGGAGGGAGATCATTTTCACAGAGGCATGAGCTGAAGTCTCTCAGCCAGGCAATGGTGCACCTCTTAGCTAACCATGAAAATCAGTCACATATGTCTCCCAGTCTCTTACACAGCTGTGATTTGACCACAATATTTCAATTTGTTTCACCAGCATTTTCTAAGTGACCTATGACTTCATCATAGTCCCAGATCGTCTCTCTGTGCAGAGGCCCCCACACAGAGACCTGAGGTCAACGATAATTGCTGAATCTTGAATATCCTGGGTCTCACCCATCCTGGCTTGGCCCCCACTGTGCTGAAACCAGATCAGATCCAGGGCTCTTGTCCACACTAGGCAAATAGCTGAGACTGAACTGCTTGCCCAAGAGGAGAGGCCAAAGGTTAGCACCTGAGAATGGGTGGGGTGGGGGGGTAGGGGGCAGGAAAACTCACCCCACCCTGCTTACAGAGCCCTGTTTTGTACAGCATCGTGATTACAAAAGTCACAGGCATACAAGATACACACGTTCATCTCAATAATGAAAACAAAAACACTGTGTCTTTCTATACCTCGTTTCATTTGACGTCCCTTAAACTTCATAGCAATCTGATGGCTCTGGGGTTATTATTTCTATTTTATAGATAAAAGCACTGAGCCTCAAGAAGTTTATGAGTTATGTGCCTGAGACTATTCAGCCAAATAATGGCAAAGTCAGAACTCAAATTGCTGGTGATGTGATTTGAATCAGGATCTATTTTATGTGTGAGGGGAAGAGAGAAATTCTGGCAGAAGTAGTCAACCCTGATCATGTGAGAATCACTCAGAGGACTCTTGAAATTAACACTCCCCTGATATACATCCCCTGGTCCACTCTAGGCCAGTTGCATCAGAACCACTGGATGAAAAGGCTCAGATAGGGGTATTGCATAAGCCAGGGTTCTCCAGACAAACAGAAACAATAGGTTGTGTGAGGGGAGAAAGAGATTTATTTTTGAAACTTGGCTCATATGATTATAGAGCTGGCAAGTTCAAAATATCCAGCATACTAGAGACCCAAAGAAGAGTCAATGTTGAGTTCAAATTCAAAGGTCTTTTGTTCTATGCAGGCCTCCAACTGACAGGTTGAGGCCCACCCACATTAGGGATTGCAATCTACTTTACTCCAAATCCACTATTTAAATGTTAATCTTATCCAAAAACACTGCCACAGAAGCATCCAAAGCAGAGTTAAACCAAATATCTGTGCACCAAGGCCCGATCAAGTTAGCACATAAAATTAACAATCACAGTTATTTTAAAGCTCCACAGGTACTTCTACTGTGCAGCCAGTGTAGACGATCACAGATCTGTCTTTTCACTTCCTCACAACTGTCTCCAACCTCTTCAAAACCAACCATCTCCTAACCATTAACAAATTGTCCAGGGTAAAAATAGACGACGTATTTGTCTAAACCAGGTGAGGTACCTGTCTAAGTACCAGGTACTTTTGTGAAAAGTAGCAGAGCGGCTTCCGTGGGATGTAGGTGCAGCCAAAAGGTGTATCTGTGGTTTTACTAGAAGGTATGTAGTGCAATCCCATCATGCACAGACCATTTTGGCTACAGATTCCAAGTGGCTTCTGGTGAGTGGCCAGTGTGTATTCCCTTTAGACTCTTCCCTAAGCCCTCTCAAAGCAGAATTCCCTATCTCAGAGGATTTGATTGTTTTAAATTTGAGGAAAGTCAAAATGAAACAGACCATTTGCACCTGGCCTATAGCTTGATAATACGTATTGGAGGCATGTGTTGAAGATGGCAGGAAAATGAAAGCTGGGCAGAGCATTTTCTACACCAGTGAATTCAGAAAAGCTGATAGAACTGGCTGATGGCACATTTGCAAAATTTAGAAACCATCTCCCTTTTGACGGAGAAAGTCTGAAAATACAAAGCGTTATGCCACTGAGGCATCAAGAGGTGGTATGCCTGTCTTATTTGGCTTAAGATATCAAAATTTTGGTATTTTTGTGATGTATTATTTTGAAAACATATAGATGTAACTTATATGTGGTTAACTCAGAATTAGTGAAGTTCAGAGCAGCAAAATTATTAGCTAGAGTTTGGGTCTTCAGGGTCAGGATCCCTGGGTGGAGTGTGCCGTCTAGCAGTCTGAGCCTGATTCCTGGGTGACATGCCCCTCGCACCTGGCCCCCCGGGATGCAAGTCCTGCCACTAGGTCCAGGTCAGGGATTATTGCTGAGTGGGCAAAATCTATCTTTGATCCCTCCCCTCCTTAAAGATTTTTTTCTCTTCCCATCCCATCTTCTGGCTTAGTTGTTCTCTTGCTCCCTTCAGCTTACACCAAAGTTATTGACTAACAATGATTTTTATCTTAATCCTTCAATATCCCAAGGGGATTTTTAGAAAGGACTTCTTTTCTGGTAAAATGACAAACCATAGGATAATCCCAGTGGGTTAGGTAAAAGAATTTGGGAAGGATGCATATTGGAAGGCCTCCTTAAGTAATACCATGTGAATGGCTATTATGTCTTTCAGTGGTAACACTGGTAACTTTACCACTTGCTATGGCTGAATTGTCCTCCTAAAATAGATATGTTGAAATCCTAACCCTCAGTATCTCAGAATATGACCTTATTTGGAAATAGGGTCTTTTCCAAATGTAATAAAATTAAAAAGAAGTCATTAGAATGGAGCCAACTATGGTTTAAACGTGCCTTCTCCAAAATTCAGGTGTTGAAACTTAATGACCACTGCAATGCTACTTAAAGGCAGGGCCTTTAAGAGGTGACTTGGCTATGAGGGCTCCTCTCTCACGAATAGGATTCAGGGCCTATTAAAAGAGGCCTCATGTAGCATTCAGCCAGCATGTCCTTCTACCTTCCACCATGTTCCTCCCGTCTAAAGGATGTGGCATCAAGTTACCATCGTAGAACAGAGAGCAGTCCTCACCAGACAACCGAAACTGCCAGTACCTTGATCTTGGCGTTTCCAGCCTCCAGAACTGTGAGAAAATAAGTTTCTATTATTTTTAAACTTCCCAGTCTCAGGTATTCTGTTACAGTAGCACAAAATGAATTAAGACAGCCCTATTGGCAAGTGTCTTTATAAGAAGGGCAAATTCGGACACAGGCACAGACACACAAAGGAGGTGAGGTGAAGACACAGGGAGAACACATGTGAACATGAGGGAGTGGGTTATGCATCTACAAGCCAAAGACTGTCTAAGGCTATGAAAAGTTAGGAAAGAGGCATGGGACAACACTTCCAAGTGCCCTGAAGAGGGAGAACAGCCCTGATGACACCTTGATTTCAGACATCTAGCCTTCAGAATTGTGAGGCAGCAAATTGCTGTTGTTCTAAGCTACCAGTTAGAGGTACCTTGTTACAGCATCCCTAGGAAACTAATACAACCACCCTTTTTACCTTTTATCCCAAAGGCTCTTGTTTCAATTGTCTATTGCCCCCAATAAAGCTGCAAGATAGCCAATCACACAATCTCAGTTGCATGCAATAATAAATGTCAGTTGAGCTCATCCAAGTCTGCAGGATCCAACTTATTAGGACTGAGCTCAATTAGTCTGAACTGAGCTGGGCTCTCTTAAGAGATCTCTGTCAGCTGCAGGTCAATCAATTAATTGCCCCTGTCAATAATAGTGGCTTGCTTGTTCACATGTTTGGGTGTTGGTTGGCTGCTGGCTGATAGGTGGGTTTTTCACCTATCTTATTTTCCAGCACACTAGCTCAAACATATCCCTCTCAAGGCAACAGCAGAGGGCAAGAGCACAAGCAGAAATAAACAAGTACCTTTTCAAGCCTCAACTTGCATTGTGGCTGCTAACACTCAATTATCCCAAATAGGTCATATGGCTGGGCCCCTTGTAGAGCACTATAAGACAATAGGACTATGGGATAGGGAGAGAGAGAGCATGGGGACCATCAATGCAATCAATGCAATGTTTGGCTTCAGCTCTGGCTTCAGTTTGGAACTCTCAGAAACCAAAGTAACAAAAGACCCTGAAAAAGCCCCTACCATTTGTTCTGGTCTGCCCAGAAATCTACCTTGTCCAAGCATAGCACATCCATCCAGCTATTCAAAACTCCATGGAGATCAACCCTAGGCTAACAGCTCTAGGGATTCAAAAATAAGTAAGAATTGGATTCTATCATAAGAGACTTTAAAATACAATAGGCATGAATCAAAAAAGTGTAAACATAATAGGGACCTTGAGAAGGGCCAGAGGTTCCAATAATTTGGCACAGTTGAAATTGTCAAATATCATGATCTGCAGAAGTATCTAAGATCATAGTGAATTTTCCAGAAATCTAAGGTGACATGATGTTCAAAAAAAAAAAAGAGTAAAACAGACTATTTCATAAGATTAACTTTGTTCTATTTCAAAAGCAGTTGTTTATTCTGAAATCATGTCCTTTCTACCTCTGAAATGAACATATTAACATTTATATAATTAAAAGTGGAAAAGAGCTTTGTTATGCATTTGTAAAGATCATTACTTGGCAAACTAGAAGTTGTCAGTCCAAAATCTATCCTATTCTAATTCCCAAGTTGCTTCTCGGTTTTACCCCAATATTGTGTACACCAAAGCTGGAGAGGGGAGAAAGCACTTCTAAAGGAGTTACTCCACGGAGAAGGAACCATCTGAGATGGGCCTTGAAGGGTGAGTTGATTTCCAACACAGGAAAATAACTGTGAAATGAGGAGAGTCTGGAAAAGGTGTAAAGGGAGGGAGGTAGCCTAGGACATTCTATCCAGCCAAGAGTAAGCAACCAGAGTTGCGGGAGGACAGGGACATGTGTAGAAACACATGTCAGCTTGAAGTTTTGGCCTGGCTGCTATCGGCTTCTGGAAACTCTTTCTTTAGCCACCATTTATGAAGTTTTCTCACCACTGCTGCAGACTTTGTGACAAGCTATGTCTTCCACCTGCCAGTAGCCTTTACTAGGACTCAGCCTTCCACATCTTTACATCCAGTTGCTTCTTCTTCTACAGGAAAGTCAAGCTGATTGGATAGGAACAAAGCTAAATGTCCTGTCCTGAACCATACTCCCACAAACATTCTTTGAGGTTGTTCTATTGTGAGCCACCCCCACAGGCATTCTTGATGCAAAGACAACATTCTCATCTCAACTGAGCAAGAAGACTAATAGAAATTATGATGATTATTTATTCAATATTTATTAGTTCAAAGGCACAGATTAAAAATAGAGCTCTTTAAACCCAAGTCAATCTGACTCAGAAACTGGTGTGCTCCTCCATCCCCCCAAAACACACATAGGTGTACTATGATAACCACCATGATGTTCTTACCACTCTAAATACTATTTAAAAAGGAAAGGAGGCCCTACATCTTGGTTGATGTCAAGACCTCCTAACCCAGGTTGAACCATCACTTAGGAACCATGGTTTTCTTTTGAGCTAGAATTCTAAGGTTGAGTTTAGATTAGAAATCACCTCTGTTCCTCTGGCATAGGAGATTTTAATACTTCATGTTAGTTTCCACTTTGGAGTACCCTAGGTCAGAGTTACCTTAAAGGAATCACTGCATAATGTCCCACGGCATTTAGTGGCATTCGAGGATAGAGAATTCTATTGTCTCCATTCCACCTGTGCTGCCTCAGGTCCCAGACTTCAGGACTGCATAGTGAACGGAATTATGACATTAGTCAAAAACAGCAGGTGTACCACACAGAACCTCTGAGCACATGAAATTGAGTGCTAATGCATAGTAACATTTTGTACACAAATCCAGGATAAGGTTAGCATAATACTCTTTTTGAAAAGTTTCCAAAAGAAAGCGCTTTTAGTACAAAGACTTTCATTTACATAACACCTTACACTTCTCAGCATGCTCTCACCTCATTTGATACATACTAATTGCTAGTTAGTATAGCAAACTAATGTTATCCTTTGGTACAGATGAGAAAGCCAGCAGTTGATGGTAATTAATTCATCTATGCAAAGTTGAATGGTCTGTCTGTCACTAATGGGTATGAGACTAGAATTCAGAACAAGTATTTTTGTGGCCGTCTACTTAGATAAACACAATTAAACAGTTTTGTTGGCCTGTTTTGTTTTGTTGAAGAATCCCAATTAATCAACTAGATTATCTGGAACTCAAGAGGCTTTCTAAATGGAACAGTTTCCTAAAGCAATTCCAGACCCTGTGGGTGGGATCACCCAGTTGACTTAACCAGTAACAAGGTCTGAGTTACAGAAATGGGAAAGAAAACATACTTATTCAAATATCCGGATACACTTTCGAGCCTGTAGAACCTCATTACCATGAGTGTTCTGACCCAAATCTAATGGGCCCACTGCCAGGGAAGAGTCTCCTAGCCCAGTATCATAAGGAGGGTTCTACTGGCAATGGCAACTCCAGAATTCTATATAGAAGGGTCTTCATTAGGGAAGAAAGTCCCACTGGAAGGTGTTTGTGCGGGCATAGTGGCTCACACCTGTAATCAGCACTCTGGGAGATCAAGGAGGGAGAATTGCTTGAGCCCGGAGTTCAAAACCAGTCTGGGCAACATAGTGAGACCTTGTCTGTACAAAAAAATCAAAAAATTAGCCAGGCATAGTGGCCGTGCCTGTAGTCCCAGTTATTAGGGTGACTGAGGTGAAAAGCTCACTCTAAGCTGCAGAGAGCCAAGAACATGCCACTGTACTCCAGCCTGGACAGCAGAGTAAGGATAAAAATAATTAAATAGAGTAGCTTTCAACTACCTTTGCATAAAACTGGCAAAACTTAAATTGTACCCCCAAGACATTAGAAACAGCAGTAATAATGGCATTGGCAGTTGTAGTAGTAATAGTAGTAATGGGGTGACCAGTTTTTCCCAGTATGCCTAGAACGCTCTCATTTATAAAACTGAAAGTTCCAGAGTTTTCACTCAGCCCTTCCCAGGCATAGTGAAAACAATTGGTTACTCTAAACGCTAAACTAATAATAATTACTATTATTATTATTATCAGCAATGGCTAGAGGGGACTCTGATGGGTTTGTGTGGCACTTTAGACCTCAAAGCTACCCTCTTAGTGTTGCCACTGCATGAATTGAGTAATGCAGTGGCAAGGTATCAGTATGCAATGATGCTGGTCCCCTATGTTGTCATCCATCCCCAGTAGCCATGTTTCTTGTCCCCATCTGGGTGTCTGGCATGACTCTACCCATGTGGCCACCAAGCCCCACCTGACCTACTGCAAGGTCTCACTGGGCCTAGTCCTTCTCAGAAACATCTGGTCCCCTCAGAGTATAGAGAACCCTTGGGGCTGTCCCAGGCAATCATTTCTACTTTGGGTTCTTAATTCTTCCCCAGGGCTCTCTCTAGGAGCTGAGGGTCCTCCTGCTGTCAGATGCCCCGGAACACCTTTGGAGTTTCTTTTGTCCCAAAAGACAATAATCACTTCCTATATTAGGAAGCAGAAAACAAAGGGGATTGGGAACTCTGAAAGATACAGGACTGGAGATGTATCCTGAAGATGTGGTAGGATTTAGATGGGAACAAGCAAGAAGAAAGGTATTTCAAGAGGGGAAGCCGCGTGAACAAAGGCCTAAAGGGCACTAACAAAAGTAGCTTGGGGACTAGGAGACAGGTGTGCCCCTAGGAAGGGTTAGCAGAGATGGAGACCAAACCTTTGGTGATGGAGAAGGAAAGACTTCTGTTCTTTATTCAATTCACCAGTGTTTCTCCACCAGGAATGATTTTGTTCCCAGAGAACATCTGTTGATGTGTGGAGACATTTTCTATTGTCATGACTGAGAGTGGGGATGTGATTTGTTCTGAATATTTATTCCCCCAAAATTCATGTGCTGAAATCCTCACCCTCAAGGTGATGGTATTTAGAGGCAGGACTCTTTGAGAAGTGATTAGGTCAGAGGGTAGAGCCCTCATGAATGGGATTAGTGCCTTCATAAAAGAGGCTGAGATCAGGATTCTAGGTGAATGAGTGCAGAAACAGAAAATCAAATATTGCATGTCCTCACTAATAAGTGGGAGCTGAGCATTGGGTACATATAGACACAAAGATGGGAAAATAGATACTGAGATGGCTAAAGTAAGCATGGGGGCAAGGGTTGAAAACCTACCTACTGGGGACATGTTCACTATTTGGGTGACACCCAAGCTTCGCCATCACACAATACACCCATGTAACAGATGTATACTCCCTGAATCTACCTCCTGAATCTAAAAGACAGAAAAATTTTAAAAATAATAATAAAAGACCTGAGAGACCCTTTGTCCCTTCCACTCTCTGAGGTTAGAGTTGGCTATCTGTGAGAAAGTGAGAAAGTGCATTCTCATAAGACATCAAATATACTGGTGCCTTGACCTTGGCCTTCTCAACCTCCAAAACAGTGAAAAATAAATTTCTGTTGTTTATGAGCCAGCCAACCAGTCCATGACCTCAATGTCAATAGTGCCAAGGTTGAGAAACCTCACACTAGACAACAGGGACCCACTGGAGAATTTTGAGCAGGAAAATTACAAAATAATATTGGTGCTAATACCTTCATAAACATGAGAGGAAATTAGCTAGCACAAGAATATATCTCACTTTATGCAATGGGGCATTGCCTTTAAAGTTTTATGGGAGTTTTTTGGTGTGTTTTTCTTTTTAAAAAATCATTTTAGAAATTCAATTTTATCTTAAATGTCTTACAGCAACTACCAGAAAATCTAGGGGGTGAGTATACTTACAAAGTGAAGAAACTTTTCCAATGCAATCATCATTCCTGCCACAGCATCCATTCAGACGAATTCAAATGGTTATGTTCTAGTGACTCTTAAGGTGGATACACACCTAATTTTCTCTTCCAGACCCAGAAGGACAACAGAGACTGCCCCTCAGGAATGGAGGACGAGAAGCCAGATTCCCTGGCCCCTGCCCACTCTGACCCATAGCACCTCGCATTAGATCATTGATTGGTTCCAGCATCACCATTTCTTTTTCTCCATGATTCATCGACTCTTAAATGCAACTATTTCTTCACCCTGTCATTGTGGGATACTTAATCCAACATTTTATTGAAATCAAGAGATGTTATCCTTGCTGTTGCATTGGAAGGAGAATATGATTCCTTTGAACACTTCAAAAGTTCATTTATGTTTCACAGTAACTGCTTTCAAGTTTTCAAACAATAAAATAAAGGATTTCATTTTCCTCTGGCTAAAGCTTGTTTTTACCCAGGCTTGGTTTCCTTTCCTTTCCTTTAAAAACCCTCAACACATCTAAGTACACTAAATATTTATGAATGTAATTTACGAGCTTTGGCTGTTTACTTCTTGCCAAAACTGAAAAGTATGTCTGTGTGTGGCCTGAAAAATCTCAACTATGACAAAGCCAAAACAGAGAAATGAGCAGCTACTTCATATAAAAAAGAGGGGGAGAGGGTCAAACTTCAAAAAATTCAGAAATTGCTCATTCAACATATTCAGACTGGCACAAAGGAAAATAAATAAGTAAATAAACTATCCCCTCCAAGAAGCTGTCCTATATCAGGTGTTCTGTGGCAAACTTTTATTAAGAGCATCAGGAGGGAGAGCAGACGTCTGGAAGACAGGGGCCTGCAGCTTGCTGGGCAGCCAGAGCCAGACGTGCTGCCCACCTTGGCCCTGTCCCCCAAAGCTTTCCTCAGCCGCCGGCCTCGAGCTCTTAGCATAGAGGGAAATCAGCAGATTGCTAATGAATTCCTGATCCAACTCCAATCCCTCCCCTCCTCACACACATTTCTTTGGAGAATCAAAACCCAACATCTGGAATTTGGCTTTTCACTGTCACAGGATGTCTCAAATGCTGGCTCTTGTTTCTAGAGTTACATAATTTCTCCTAAGGAGCTTTATTCTCACTTCAAAAAGGGAGAGTGAGAGAGATTGCAGAGGAAATGCCTATGATATTAAAAAGTCATAAGCACTCATCTGTGATAACGAAACAGCAGTGGCACTGGACACACATAGGTTCTGATGGTTAACGGGTGAACTTGAGAGAACGGGGCCTGGAGGAACTGACCATAAACGAGCAGAAATGAAGAGTGTGAGGAAAAGTGGTAAATGCCTCGTGATGTGCAAACACTGTGGTGATGATTTAAACATCTCAGAAAAGAATTAAAGAATCACTGGTTTGATATGCATCTGGTTAGCTCAAAAGGGCTCACCCAGATAATCTTACCAATCTTCAATCATTGGTTGGCTTAAAGCCTTTAAGCCTTGCCACTAGACACTTCTTTTATACTGCAGAGGGGCCACCTTGGAAGCACATACTGGGCTGTTCAAGAAAGCATCCAAAGCACTGCAGGGCCCTGTCTATGGCAGCCAGGCCTGAGGCCGGCCCACAGCGCTCGCTGGGCAGACTTTGGCTTTTCACCCAAGATTCCGCTGGCCCTGATGAGTGGAAATGAGCTTTGTAAACCTGTGCTTGGCCTCTCAAAAGAGGCAATTGACCTAATGACTGATTACTTTCTTGATATGGCTCATTGAACTGGAGTTCCATTCTCCCTATTAAAGGAGAACAGGAATAAATACAATCCAAGAATCATTATAAACAAGAGTTTCAATCTCCCCCTGCCAAAACTTTTACCACAGCTTTAAAGTGTCCCAGTGCAGAAAATTCCAGGAAAAAAAAAAGACCCATTATTAAATGCTCAAGTATTTTAATCTCAAAAGGTATGTAGGACCTCTGCCTTACCCAGAAATGAGGGCTGAGGAGAGTTGTGTGTATGTATTTGTGTGTGTGCATGTGTGGTGTTAGGTGGGTGTGGTGGCATTGTTAAATATTTAATCCTCTTCAAGGAGACCTTATTGAGAAGCAGCTTAGATTAAATTTCTCTGGAACATCAAGATCTCTCTCCATTCAAGGTGTTTAAATGTAAGAAAGGTGTCTAAAATTAACATAAAGTTATCAAATTTACAACAGAAGACTATATGCCTCGGGTTTGGGATTCGGTAGTTAACAGGTATGGCCCCTGCCCTCAGGAAGCCTATAGTCTATCAGGAGACCCAGATAATAAAATAGGCAATGACCATTCATGGCAGTTAGTGTCAATTAGTGTCAATTATTGTCATGAAGAGAAGTTCAAGAACCTCCAGACGCAGATGTGAGAGTCACTTAACTCAATCTTTGGAGTTCAAGCAAGGCATCATGAGAATAAATGACATCTAAGCTGAGATCAGGAAGAAGCAAGGCAAGAGTTTATAGAGAAAAGGAATAGAACATCAAGGCAGAGGTAATCTCATTTGCAAAGTCCCAGAAATGAAAGTACATGGCATTTGACTGGAATGTGTATGATGAGTGATAAACAAAAACAGATTTTATAAACAGAGACCCACACACTTTTCTGTGAAGGGCAGACAGTAAATAATTTAGGATTTATGAGTCATACAGTCTGTTGCAACTATTCAACTATGCCACTGTAGCTAGAAAGCACTTGCAGACAATATGTAAATGAATGTGTTCTAATAAAACTTTACTTATAAAAACAGGTGGCAGGCTGGATATGGCTTACAATCTGACTTTGCTGTCACTTGAACCTTCACTGTTAGGGATTGAGAGTCATATACCAAGAAAGATCAAGTCCTCTCCCTTAAGAAATTTGCAATTCTGTTTGAGGAGATAAAACTTACAAATTGGAAACATTAAACTGTTCCAAGTGTGGTCCTCAGACCAGCAGCATCAGCCACACTTTGGCACCTGGTTAGAAATGCAGAATCTCAGGGTCTTCTGACCTAGAATCTGCATTTTATTTTCAAGAGATCCCCAGGTAGGCAGAAATCCATTAAGGTGTTTTAGCTCTATCTTTGACGTACTCATATTTGCATGTTGGAAAGCTCCCTCTGGCTATAGTACTTCAAGTACACAACAGTGAGCCTCTCCCTAAATGTTTTGCCCTCAGTACCTAGCTTGTCTCCCTCTATTTCCAGCACTGATGAGGAAAATAGACCACAGAGAACAAGACAACAGGAATGGTTTCTCTTTGCGCCCACCCTGAGGAAGCTTGCCGTTATCCCACCGTAGCAAAGGCTGACATTCAAAAGATATTGGAGGCTTATCTTCATTAAGCTTCTAGAGGTTGACACATTGCATATATTTCTGTGTCCACTGAAGCCATTCTTCTAGGGACCTTTTATTCAGACGAAAGGTGGGCATTGTGTTTCTGCTGTCTGTTAGGTCCTTGTTTGTCCTTCCATACCACCAGTCTTCTATGCCAGCTTCACCTCCAGAGGCACTTCTGGCCACATGGACTTGATGTTGGCTTCCAGACAAGCTGGTGCAGGCAGCAGCTCCAAGCATGAGCAGAATAAAGCCCTTTAATTAGGCAAGAAAGGGACTCAGGCCAGCTGTGCACACTTGAGGGAAGATATCCATCAAAGAATGCACCTCCCTCCCTTCCCTACCTTTTATTTATGCTTTAGAAAATCTGATTAAAGCAGAGTATGGCACTCTCCTAACTTTCAGTCACTGAATACATACAACAGAATTGCTGGCCATGAACTTAAACACTCACAGGCACACAACACTCACTTGTGCACAAAAAATAAACATGCACATACCCTTTTTTTCTTGAGGGTTTCCAGGACTTATGGACTTTGGGCATGCCTGTGGATGCTGTACTCAACATGATGATGGAAAGTTGATCAGAAAATGTCATTCAGCTGCTTTGGTTAGTTTCTTATTTCTTTTCCTCTACTTCTGATGACTATATTTTATTCACACACCTTTCCTGTTCATTTTGGCTTGTCCCTGGGGATGGTTCACTCAGATTATGCTGATGTGAGCAAACTCTGTGAAGAATTTTTCCCTGCTGTTTCACTGGTTTAAGGTTAGACTGCTACTTTATAGTCTAACCTAGCAGCACCTAGATGATGTATGGTCCCAGAAAAGACACCCTGTGGGGCTTGGGGCTTGCACAAAATGGTGGCTGGGCATTTTCTGGTATAGTGCATGCTGAGCTAATTGTGTCTGTAAATGCACATTGCCAGGCCAACTTCTCTGAGTGAAGGAGCTGGCACCCGACACATATGAACTCATGCACCCAGGAACCAATGAATACGTCATCAATCCTACTAGTATATTTGATATATGATAGAGCTTAACATTTTTTTTTTTTGAGTTGGAGTCTCACTCTGTCGCCCAGACTGGAGTGCAGAGGCTGCTCCCGGCCACCGCAGCCTCGACCTGCTGGGCTCTGGCGATCCTTCCGCCTCAGCCTTCCAAGTAGCCGGAATTACAGGCGTGCGCTACCACGCCCAGCTGATTGTTTTATTTATTGTAGAGATGAGGTCTCGCTGCCCTGGCGGGTCTCGAACCCACGGGCTCAGGCAATCCACTCACCTCAGCCTCCCAAAGGCGCGGGAGCTTAACATTTTTTAAATGGGATAAACTCAAGGGCACAGTGGTTGGGAACTTGGGTTCTGGGTTCAGCCTACTTCAGCATGAATCTCAGTTCTACTTTCTAGATGTGTAACTTTAAATGTTACTCAGTTTCCTCATATTTTAAAATAAGGATAATGATAGTATCTGCTTCACAGAGTTATCATGAGGATTGCATGAAAGAGTACACGTGGAAGAATTGAAAGAATGAATGGAACAAGGCAGCACAAATAAATGTCAGCTATAATTCCCAGTATTTACTATTATTAACACTTTCCCTCTAGTTTTTGCTAATCTATGTGTGTCTCTCCCTCATAGCTGAGTGAAAACTTGCCTTCTCTCAAAATCTTCCCTAGTTAGGCCCAATCAGCCCTGGTCAAAACTTTAGTTCAAGTTTGAAGAGGCCTCCTGGGTGGCTTTGATTTTATTAAGTTTTTTTTTTTAATGTTTTCCATTTGCAAGTTTTATCTTCTCAAGTATAATTATAAATTTCTTAAGGGAGAGTACCTGATATTCTTTTGGGTATATGACTCTCAATCCCTAAGATTCTTAATGCTACACACAGAATAACATCTTAATCTTTGATGAATTAATTCTATTTAAGAATATATAGCATAATGTGTACCACAAGTGACATGAACTTGGTTCAGTTTATCATCTGTGATCCCGTGATACAGGAGGAGCTAGAATTTCCTTTTGTCATTAGAGTTCTCAAAATTCCAGTTCTGTAGCCAGGCTGCTCACATTTGAATCCAAGCTCTCCTAATTACAGTTGTGTGATTAGGGAAAGTTTCTTAAGTCTCCCAGCCTTGATTTATTTATCTATAAAATGAGAATCATTAGAGTATCAATCTCATGCAACTTAGGTAAAGATTAAATGGGTTAAGGCATGTTAAGTGCCCAGAATAATGTTCAATAACATTGTCATTTATTATTGTCTATAAATAATTTGGTATGAAATTAATAGTATAAGCATATTTTCAAAGAAAGATGTTACCTTAATTAGAGGAATAAACTGATAAAAAGTTTATAATATATTGATTTTCTAGCATGACCAATAATTACATGCCAAATAAGTTACATTTGATGATGATGTAATTGTTTTTCCCGTAGCATTATCCTTCACATGATATCAACTCTTTGATCCTCCAAAGGAAGACTGCTCTACGTGGTCCTCATGAGACTGTCTGTCTTAGCAACCACCCCAACCCTGTGCTCTTGTCTCACCACAGGTGTGAGCACATAACCAAAATGAACCAATCAGAGTCTTTTTGCCTATGGGATTTATAGATCCTGGGAAGGAAAATTTCCTCTTCCTCTGGGATCAAGAGTTGCAAGGATCACACAAGGTGCTTTCAGTCACTTTGAATACCTTTGAAAAACAGAAGAAACTACAAGTCTATGTCAATGCACAGCACTGAGAAATGGAGAGAGAGCAAGAGAAAGAAAAAAAATCTAGAAAGGTTCAATGAGCCCCTAGACCCAGACATGACTGCACACAGCTCAACCTCTAGGCTTCCCACATCTGTGAGCCAATAAAATTCCTTTTTGCCTTAGCTAGTCTGCATGATCCCTTCTGACACTTGCAACCAGAGGAGCCCTGATTGAAACACTTAACTGTATGAGTCATACATCCATTAAAACAGGTCCAACCGAGTCAGAAGAGTTTACCTCAATTTGTTAGTATTAAGTGAAACCAGTACAATCTATTTTTTAAAATTCTATTAGTAAGATTCTTAATTTGAATTAAAGAAATCTTGCTAAAAGGAATTGTTTTATTATGTTTTATGTTTTTATTTTAAGCAGTCATAAGTAGACGCTAAAGTAAAAAGGCTAGATTTTTAAAAAATAAATACAATAGTAAATATGCAAAATAAAAGTGAACTAGATTTGTTGTTCATATACCTATGGAAAAAATTAAAATATATATGGTATGTATGCACATGCATATGTAGATCTATATTATAGTATATACACTGAGAGACAACACATGAAATTATTGAGTCCCAGCAAGATATTCTTCCAGTGCATTGTACATGTCATTTCATTTGGTCTTTACAACAGTTTTCTTCAAGGTAAGCAATCTTATCCCTGCATGACACATGTGAAAACAGAGACAAAGAGGTTGTATAATTTGCCCAAGGTCACATAGCTGCTGGATGACAGAGGCTGGATTTAAATCCAAGCTCACTAGTTCCAACAACCATGCGTTCTTTCCATTACACCACACTGGCTGCCTCAGAAACAATTGCCATTACCACCTTCCCAGTGTCAGGAATAAATTCAGGTGCTATTACTAAGTCCTCTCCACATATACTCATGAGGAGCAAGGATCGCTCAAACTGTGCTCAAATTCACAAAGTGAAAGTAAAAAGCCCCGTGTTAGCTAATCTCAGACTCACTTGCTTAGAAGGCCAAGATCTGCAGGGGAGGCCACAGGGGAGGGATCCCACCTGGGAGATCATCAAACCTTACCACAGGCACCTTCTGCCCCTCAGTCATTTGCAAGCTTGCTCTAAAATAGATGGGGATCACAGGACGGAGTCACTGTGGTATTGGCTTGGAAAACATTGACTCAGACATATACTCAGACTCAGATAACCATAGTATTTAGAAATACTGAGGTAAAATGTAAAAACAACAAAAAAAGTAAGACCATCGGGGAAATTAGAACACCAGACATTTGATGCTACCAAGGAGGTAATGGTATGTAGTCATGTTAAAACAAGAGTCCTTATCATTTAGAGAATAATCATCATCCTAAAATATTTGTGGATGAAATGATACAGTGACTTGGATTTGTTTTAAAATAATCCAAGAATGGAGAGAGATGAATAAAGTGAGACTGCAAGACAGGCTGTGCAGTGATAATGGTTGAAACTGAGTGATGAAACGGGGTTTCTCATCCCGTCTTCCCAAGTTTTAGATATCTTCAGAATTGTACCTAATAAAAGCAAAGGAAATATGAACATAAGATCATACTTTTAAAATGGAAAGTGTCTGGCTTTTGGAGAAGGGGCAGGGAGGCAGAGGCCAAGGCTCAAGTATGGAAAGAGGTGAGACACGAGACGATGGTTTCCATTATAAGTCCCGTGGTATTGTTGACTTTTCCCATTATGTGAACATATTCATTTGAAAAGAAATTAAATTTTAAAAGAAATGAGAAAAGAACAAGGACATAGGTCAACCAATCCTTCCCTACCCCATGGCAGAGATCACAAATCAGCCTCTGCCTGATTTCCAGTTCAGCCTGGAAAAGCCCCTGGAATCATCTTCCTTACTGTCTGCCAGAGCTGAAGTCCACCCTGGAATGATGAGTGCTCACAGATCATGTCATGTGCCTCTCTCATGCTTTGCCTGTAACTTGTTCTCATAGTTCAGACAGGCTCATATCTACCCAGAATGCTCATCCTCTAATGCTCCAGGACAAACTGGTCACTCTACCAGAGATGTGAGGGCTCCTGGAACCTCCCCACAGGCCCTCAGTGTGAGGTTGTCACCCCCAACTTGCCCTCCACCAGCCTGGGCTGACACACCTATTTCTGCCGGAGCCCCTGCTGAGCCAGACCCACCAGCTCTCCTTCATCTGCTGCAACATTTTCCAAGGATGTGCTTTATTGCAGACCTCAGAAAGCGATGAGTGCTAACAGATCCCAGACCTGTGCAAAAGGGAAATGTTAGAGCTCTATTTGAGTCGACTTCTGGTGTGTGAGGGGCTCTTCCACATTTAGACAGAAGTGAAATGCCAGTCACTCTTTTCTGGATGGGCTGGGTTACAACTCTCCTGGGAGGTTTAACTGCATCAGCATAAACTGAGGGTAATGAGCAAGGTCTGAGGGTAATGAGTAATGGTCTCCATTCCTTTCATGGAGGAACATTCCTTCAATGTTGTTCAGTAGGCTTTGGGCCTGTAAACCCATGCCATTTTTATTTCTAGCCTTTTCCTAGTTCTAGGCTCCTCAGTCAATCCCATACTCAGGGCCTATCATTAATCCCAAAAGTAGGGGCATTCGTCAATTATTTCACTTTCATTGAAAGACTGGGAAACAAGGGGGAGGAAGTAACAATGTATTGATTATCTCTATGGCAGGGCATAATTCTCGTAGCTTCCTATTTATTTCATACTATCCATCAATCCTATGACTCAGGTTTTACACATAAAAATGCTGAGGCTCAATGGTTGCATAGCTAGAAAGTGCCAGAAAGTGATTTAATTTTAGGTCTTTCTGAATTCAAAAACCTCTGTTCTTCTCCATCCTGATGCTCCAAAGAAGTCTGTGCACACTCAGTCCCTCACCAGGACAAAGCCCCCAGTGTCAGACAATTTGAAGTCAGCATATATGCCCTACTAGAAAGTATTCACCATGGAGAAAGGGGATTGCGGGAATATTTGAACCCATACTTCAGGCAGTGTCAGGCCCCACTTCCAAAATCAGTTTGATGGAACAACTCTCTGTGTCTCTGGGAGATACTTGCTCTGCATCTCCAGCATCCATGTTGTGTCTATTCACGTTTACATTCCTCACTGTCTTCACATAGACCATGACCAGGGCCTTTTCGTGTGCTCTGTGGATCAGGAAAAGTGAGCCTGACTTAAAGAAGAAACAGCAGACCAAGGAAATAAAAAAATCCAATCAGAAGTTCATTATGTAATTGACAGAGTTATGTCATCCATATGTGGCACTGAATTTTCAACACAGGCCTGTGACTCATCTTAGAGATATTCAGTCCACTGAGACCCAAATCCTAGGACCGACATTCATTCTCATGCTGAGAATGATTACAACTCCAGGAAGTGCCATTCACACATTCTGTAAAAGCAAGCAAGCCTCCACAGCTATACAGGGTAGCACCAGGCTTAATATACCTCTCTCAGTACTGATAGAACATTCAGATAAAAAATCGGTTAAAAAAATAAAGATGACTGGAACAACAGGATCAACTTGACCTAACTGTCATATTTAGAACGTCCCACCCAGCATCTGCAGAATGTACATTTTTCCAAGTGCATACAAAACATTTACCAAAATAAACCATAAACTGGTCCATAAAATAAGTCTCAATAAATTTTAAAAGACTGAAATCAAAATATCTTCTTTGATCATAATAGTATTGAAAGAGAAATAAATGCAAGAAATATAACTAGGAAATCATCAAACATTTAGAAATTAAGCAACACACATTTAAATAACCCACAGGTCGTCAAAAAAATCAAAATTTCTAGAAATTAGAAAATATTCTGTACCAAGTGAAAATATATTAAGGCTTGCAGAACGCAACTCAAGCAAAGTTAAAGGATATTCATAGAACTAAATGCATACATTAAAAATATTTTTAAGCCAGGCTCGGTGGCTCAGCCTGTAATCCTGCGCCTTGGGAGGCTGAGGTGAGTGGATTGCCTGAGCCCGCGGGTTCGAGACCCGCCTGGACAACTTGGCGAGACCTCATCTCTACAATAAATCAAAAATTAGCCGGGCGTGGTAGCGTGTGCCTGTAGTTCCAGCTACTTGGAAGGCTGAGGTGGAAGGATCGCCGGAGTCCAGCAGGTCAAGGCTACGGTGACCAGGAGCGGCCACTGCACTCCAGTCTGGGTTACGGAGTGAGACTCCAACTCAAAAAAAAAAAATTTTTTTATTAAATTAAGCAAATGAATATATATTTTAAAAATTTAAAAAGACTGAAGATTAATAATGTGTTGCCATCTCAAGAAACTTGGGGAAAAGTCAGCAAATTAAACTGAAGGAAATTAAAAGGATCGCTATGATAAAGTGCATAAATTAATAAAATACAAAATAAACAGGCAATGGAGAAAAATGAACAAACACAAATGTTTGGTAGTTTGAAAAGATAAAAAAAGATTAACTCCTTGCAAAATTAATTTAGAAAAAGAGAAAACAGAAAACACAAGTAACCAATTCCAGAGATGAAAAGATGGCATCACTACACATTCTACAGACATTAAAAACATTAATGAGGCAAAGACAAAAGGGAGGCTCAAACTTTACCTGTACAATGACCACTTATCTGCTTAATCCTAAATTGTACCCCACATCTTTAAAATAAAATAAATAAAAATATAAAAACATAATAAGAGGATATTACAAAGAACGTTATGACAATAAATTTGAAATGCTAAAGAAAATTTAAAATTCCAGAAAAACACTATTTACTCCAATTGGCTCAAGATAAAACAGAAAACTTGAATATTCTTAGATCTGTTAAAGAAACTGAATGCATAATATAAAGACATTCACAAAGAAAACCACATACCCAAATAGCTTCATTTGTAAATTCTTACACAAATCTTTCCAGAGAATATGGAAAAAAGAAACACTTTCTAACTTTTTAAAATGAGGTTTATAACATTGATACCACAACCTGATATTTTAAAAAAGATTATAGATGCAAAAATCCTAAGCAAGATATTAATGTGTTAAATTCAAAAATACAAAAAAAAAAATTCATCATGACCAAGCAGATTTATTCCAGGAATGTAGAGTTGACTTAAAGTTCTAAATAAATTAAAGCCATTCACCCCATCAATATAATGAAGGGGAAAAAATATTCATTTTAATAGACACTAAGCATTTGATAAAAATTCTATAACTGTTGATATCTTAAAAAAAAAAACTCTTAGTAAATTAGGAATAGTACAGAAATTTCTTAATCTGGTAAAAGGTGTCTCCAGACACCCTTATAGAAATTGGCACTGGCAACCAATTCCTAATCAAAACCCCAAGTGCCCATGCCATAAGAGATAAGATAGACAAGTGGAACTTCATCAAACTGACAAGCTTCTGCAAAGCCAAAGAAACCATCAAGGAAGCAGCCCACAGACTGGGAAGGAATATTTGCCAACTGTATATCTGACAAAGGCCTATTATCTAGGGTCTGCAAGGAACTCAAACATACCTAAAAGAAAAAAACAAATAGCCCCCATTAAAGTGAACAAAAGATATGAATGGACGCTTCTCAAAATAAGACATTTGAGCAGCCAACAGATACATGAAAAAATGGCCAGCCTCACTTGTCATCAAATTAAAACCACACTGAGATACCACCTAACTCTAGTTAGGATTACCATCATCAATAATTCAAAAAACAACAGATTCTGGAAAGGATGTGGGGAAAAGGGAACACTTCTACACTGTTGGTGGGAGTAGAAACTAGTACAACCTCTGTGGAAAACAGTGTGGCAATTCCTAAAAGATCTAAAAATTGACCTCTTATATGATGCCACAATCCTCCTACTGAGAAAATACGCTGAGGAGCTCAAATCACTCTGTGAAAAAATACCTGCACACGCATGTTTACTGGCTGCATTATTTACAATAGCAAAAACATGGAACCAACCTTGCTGCCCATCAAAAGAGGACTGGATTTTTAAAAATGTAGTATATATACACAATGGAATATTATGCAGCCATAAAGAAGAACAAAATTATCAACTGAGTGATCTGTCACAGAAACAAAGAACCAAGCATCACATGTTCTTACTCATAAGCGGACCTTGAACTTCTATCATAATTCTATAAGAAAGGGATTGACAGTAGTGAGAAACTGCCAGGGGAGGCATCAAAAAGGGTAGCTGCATAATAAACATTTGTATACCTAGCCCTGAATTGTACCCCACGTATTAAAATTTTTTTTAAAGTTATCTCCAAAACTCATCTAACATTCTCCCCTGACATAAGAAATATTCTTTATCCTTTCTATTCAATATTATTGTGTAACTCCTACACATTACAATAAGGCAAGAAAAGAAACAGAATAAAAGATTTGAAAGAAAAAATAAAACATTATTATTCATAGAGGACATGATTAAGTGTACAGAAAGAATCCAAATGAAACTATAGACTATTATTAAGGCAAGAAGGTTATTGGATACAATAAATAATTGCATCTTTATTGGAAACAATCAGAAAATGTAATTTCAGAAACACCAAATACAATATTATTTAAAAATCACAAAATACTTAGGAATGAACCTAGTAAAAATGTGCAAAATCCATACACCAAAAACAACAAAGCATTGCTGAGGGAAATTTTGAAAGACTTAAACAAATTAAAGGATAGACCATTTTCATGAATTAGAAGACTGATCCAGTTAGGATGTTGGTTTTCCTTGAATTAACTCATAAATTCATTGTGATCCTCATAAAAATTCCATCAGGCTTTTTGTGGAAACTGACAATCTTATTCTAAAATACATATTAAAATGCAAATACCAACTTTGGTGATTTTAAGATCAACTCTGAAGAACTTATATGATCAGATAACAAGACTTAAAAAGCTATAGAGTATCCACAAGGGTACCTGCATAATGAACATTTGTATGCCTAACCCTGAACTGTACCCCACATCTTTAAAATAAATAAATAAATAAATAATTTTAGAAAGTTATGGTAGTAAAAATGATGATGGAAGTACAAAGACAAATGGACTAATGGAATAAAATAGAAAAGTCAAAAATATACTCAAACATATATATAGTCATCTAACTTACAATTTTAAAAAACACATTGAAATTCAATGAGGAGTTTTTAAATAAATGGTTCTGACTCAAATGAATCTTCATATTGTAAAAATGAGGATTGTTTGAGGCCAGGAGTTCAAGACCAGCTTGGGCAACATATCAAGACTCTGTCTCTACAAAACTAAAAATAAAAACTACAAAAATGAACTTTGACTCCCTACTTCGCTATATACAAAAATTAATTCAAAGTAGATCGTAGAATCAAATATGAAAGTTGCAACAATCACATTTCTAGAAGAAAACATAAAAGAATATTACCATAAACTTGGTGTGGGCAAAGACTTCTTAATCAGAACACGAAAAGCAATACTATAAAAGTTTGAAAACCTATACTTCCATAACATTAAGAACTTCTGTTCATCATAACACAAAATGAAGATAATTAACAAACAGCTATAGATTTGGAGAAAATATTTATAATTCATAGATCTAGAAAAAAAAGCAACAACAACTAATATCTAGAATATATAAAGAGCCCATACAAATCAATAAGGCGAATGACAACCCAATGTTTTTTCAATGGACAAAATCCTTGACATTCACTTTATAAGAGAACATTCAAATGACCAACAAGCATATAAAAGTTGCTCAACAGCCGGGCTCGGTGGTTCAGCCTGTAATCCCGCGCCTTTGGGAGGCTGAGGTGAGTGGATTGCCTGAGCCTGCGGGTTCAAGACCCACCTGGGCAACTTGGCGAGACCTCATCTCTACAATAAGTAAAAAAACCAGCTGGGCTTTGTAGCTCACGCCTGTAATTCTGGCTACTCGGAAGGTTGAGGCAGAAGGATCACCGGAGCCCAGCAGGTAGAGGCTGTGGTGGCCGGGAGCGGCCACTACACTCCAGTCTGGGGGCCAGAGTGAGACTCCAGCTCAAAAAAAAAAAAAAAAGTTGCTCAACATTATTAGTCATCAGAGAAATGCAAATTAAAACCATAATGAGATATAATTACACGACCACTGTTAAGGACTTTTTTTGTGCTCCTTAAAAATTTATGTTGAAGCCCTGACTCCCAATATGATGGTACTTAGAGATGAGGCCTTGCTTGGGAAATTAAGTTTAAATGAGGTCATAATGATGGGGTCCTGACCCAATGGAATTGGTATCCTTATAAGAGAAGGAGACAATAGAGGGCTCTCTCTCATTCTCGTGTACAGAGGAGATGACACAGCCAGAAGGTGACTCTCCAGAAGCCAGGAAGAGTCCTCACCAGAAACCAAATTTGCCAGCACCTTGATCTTGGTCTTTGAACCAGCTTCCAGAACTGTGAGAAAATAGACTTCTATTGTTTAAGCCACTAATCTGTAGAATTGTGTTATGGCAGTTTGAGCAAACTAATACAACCACCAAAAGAGCTAATATGAAAGGACTCACGGTGTCAAATGTTGATGAGAATATGGACCAAATGGAACTCTCATGCAGTTTTGGTGGGATTATAAGTTGGTGCAATCACTTTGGAAACTTTGCCAACATCTACTAGAGCTAAAAATAAAACCTACCCTATAATCCAGAAGTTCCATTTCTGGATATATTGACAAAGAGAAAAGAGTACATGTGTGTACTCAAAGATATATATGTTATTATATATTATTATATATAATAATATTAATATAATAATTATATATTTATATATATGAATAGTCTTAGCACCTTAATGTATAATAGCCCCAAACAGGAAACAACCCAAATTTCTATTAGCAACAATATGGTTAAATAAATTGTGGCATATTTATGCAGTGAAATTCTACACAATAATTTTTTAAAATACACATGGATAATTCTCACAGACATACTATAAAGTGGAAAAAGTCAAACCAAAAAGAAAACATAGCATATGGTAAGCTTAAGAAAAGACAAATGTAACCTATGGTGCCAGCATTCAGAATAGTGGTTGCCTTTGGTGGGTATATTCATATAGAGGGAGAATGAAGGAAATTTCTGGAGTGCTGGAAATACTGTAAATCTTGATGTGAGTGAGTGGTTCCATGGGTGTCTACACGTATGAAAATTCACCAAGCTGCACACTTAAGATTTGTGAACTTTACTGTATGCTATTTATAAAAAGTCAAAAGAATATCTTGACTATTGGAAATCATAATGACTAATTGTCTTTCACGAATTTATCTCCATTTTGGTTTGGACAACATTGCACAGAGTCAAGTGGACATTGGGAAATATACTGTTTATCAAGATTGTCGTGAATCATCTCATACGAAAATTACTATGTCAGACTGAGTGTTTCTTCTTTGTAATTTATAGTTTGTTTGTGAGCACTGATGATATTCATTTCCAGTTCTTCACTTGATTCTATATTGTGAAGCCTGTCATAACTTTGGATTCACTCTGTCAGAGGAGTCCAGTCATACAGTTTTATGAATTCAAAGTTCAAGAAACTCCCTTATAGCAATGAAAACACACTTAACCAACTGTTGGATTCCTACAGTGGCTTAAATCTCTGTGGAAATACTATTATTTGTTCTTTTTATTATGTGTTCATTCTGAAGACTGAAAGGTAACTGTCTCCAAACAGCAAGCTTTCCTGCAGACAAAGAAAGGAGTATGTGTGGTTGTATATGTATCCTGCGAGCGTGTGCATATAAACTCACAAAGTTTGGGATAGAATTATATCTTCCTAAAAAGATAGTGAAAGGCATTTTTTGCTTCTCTTAGGAACATAGTAAAGGTAAGAGGAATATAGCCACATCATTTTGTTAAAAAAGAAACAGATTTTTATGAAAATATAGGTTTTTATATACAACTTGACATTTGAAGACAGATATTTTTACCAACGAGACAACAAAAAACAGTCAGGACTGTTTGATTGCGGCTGTCAAATTCCCAACTAAAAATAGCTAAAGCCAAATAAAGAAGAGTAATCAGGAAGGTACTGGAAGGTTCATAGTGTCAGAGACCAGAGCTGATACTTTCTGGTCATGTCTTTGCCTCTGTGGGCTGTTCATGCTCTGTGGGCTATTCATGCCACATTCTCCAGTGCCAAGGGGATTTCTATACTACAGAGAGCAAGGTCGGAGACAGCTCTGGTTTACACCTTTCCAACTTGAGCAGAAAGGCACCCTTACTGCCAGAATCACCTTCTAACATTCTGGGAAAGGCCTCTGATTCTCCTGGCCAGTGCCGTGTGTCCATGCTGCCCCAGTCATTAGAGCTTACAGAGCAAGAATGGGGCAGAAAAAAGCAACAACTGTCCACAACAGGTACATACCCTTTCAAAAGGCTGTACACCCCAATTCAGCTTAAACGTTCACTTCTCCAGACACCCTAGACCATGTCATCCTCTTGGATTTCTAGAAGGTGTCGGCTTTCCATCTTTCATTCTTTTCCACTGAGACAGCCCTTTCCACAGTCTGTCAACACTCTCGGCCCTGATCTCTACAGCACACACGCAAGAAGGCTTGGAACAATCGAAAAGACTGACGGGAGAAAAGACTATGTAAAACATTTCACGTTTGGAAAATGAGTAGCTTGCAGACGCTTCAGATTTATTTTAGTTTGATTCACTTTAACATCCATAAATAGTGTTGATCAAATCTGTGTGCAGACATACTGCACAGACACACACACACACACACACACACACACACACACACACACACACACACACGTGCTTGCCACTCTCATAAGACAGGATAGTCAAAAGCTACCTAGGTTCACACAACTCGGAGGATGCAGTTCCACATGGAGTGACTAAGTGAAGCTGTCCAGGTAAGGAGTCACAGCACTTGCGAGCCAGGAGTGAAGAGTTTAAGCCTCACGTAACTGGCTAGATGATTCTGAGAGACTTGCTTCATCCTGCTGGACCCATTTGCTCATTTGTTAAAAGGGGAAATTGGACTGGACCAGAGGTCAGCAAACTAGAGTCCCCAGGCCAAATCTGATCCACTGCCTATTTTTATGAATAAAGCCTTATTGAAAAACAGCCATACCTTCCCCGTTAAGCATTTTCTGTGGCTGTTTTTGTGCTACAATGGCAGAGTTGAGTGGATGCAATACAGACTATATGATTTGCAAAGTCTAAAATATTTATTATCTGGCCCTTTAAAACAAAAAAATTTTTTTCCAAGTCCTGATCTAAATAAGTCCTCACAAAACCATTTCCCTTGAAAGGGAATTATCCATTTTAGTAGTTTTTAAAATCTGAATCATTCAGATAATTGTCACATCTCTAGCTCTCTTTGCCTGAGCTTGTTTAACCCAAGGCCCATGGATCCATGTCCATACAGGCAGAGACTAGTGGGGGATTTATCAGTCAACTGAGCATTCAATCAGAATGAATAACCAATATTACTCATATTTTCCCTCAAGCAATTGCAGTAGTAATAGCAAATATCCAAATACTTGTCCCACATTCCCCTGTTCATTTATCTCTGGTCATGGAAAGATTTGAGAAGAAGTGATGTCTCATCTGCTCAAAGTGAAATGGGAGCATGGCCATCACTGTTTTCCACATGGATGACAGTATCTGGGTAAACAAACAAGGAAATGGATTTTAGGGTCTGGATGTTCTAGTTTGCCTTTCAAAAATAACAGAATTGTCACTGAAATGCCATCTAGCTTTATATTGTGTACATACAGCAAGAAAGGGCAAACAGCACACATAAAACACTATACTCATATCTTCCCGTGTTCCTCTTTATTAGTGCATTAAGATTCTATGAAGTCTGCGCCTCTCAAAACTTTTCTGTGTAACACCATACTGACATATTGGGAAAAACCAGAAGGGGGTCAGCAGGACACCACCTACACACATGCACACACACACGTACACGTTTCTGACCAAAAAAAAAAGAAAAGAAATCCAAAAGCAATAACCAACTCAAAAATGCCAGGAAGCAGGGTTATAAATTTAACACAAGCAGCTCCCTCTTCAAACTCCCAGTTCGTTTATCAAATTTTAAAAACGAAATGACAAGTTAAGATTATTAGTCAAAATATATAAATAAGTCACCTTACATATGTGATTTTCAAGGTCTGTGAATGATTTCACAGTGGTTAGTTGTAATAAGTGAATACACAGGCAACCTGGGTTTGGAGCAAAACTGGTTCAGGTAAGGCTGGAAGCCTGCCAAGCCCCAGACAGCACAATTAGCTCAGAGGGCAGACACGAAGCTGGACCTGCACACAGAGGCCTTTAACACGGCACTTGGTGAGCTTCCTTTCACAAGGCAGAGCTGACATCTTAGCCTTTGCTTGGTCTGCGTTCCGCTACACGCAATTCTGTTGTTTATAGAAAAAACTTTTTTTAGACGTCTCCAAAAAACAAGGATTAAGTCAACTCATCATAAATTCCTTCTGCTAGAAACCAACTCATGGAAAAACTTTTTGAAAATACAGTTTGTCAAATGCTTTGGGTTTTAACAAAATGCCAAGATCTGGGAGTCATAAATTATCTGCTGGACCAGGAGGCCTCACAGAGAGTGAGGAACGCTGGAGTTCTGTGTTCAAGATGAATTGCTGGAAAGTTCTCCATCTTAAAAAATCGGTCCTGCTTCTTTACCTTTTTAGATTTACACAACATCCGATGTTAACAGCCCTTATGTGGCTGCCACATGCCAAATGTAAATAGAAAAACAAGAATAAAAAGTTCTTTGAGCATATTCCCCCCAGCTGGCCCAGTGCCAGGGCTGTCGCACAAGCCCCCCCCCCTCCGCCCTACAGGCATCATTCTGTCGCTGCTGTTCATAGTATTAGTGGTGTTGGAACATAGCCAGCTGTCTTCCTTTTCAAACCAATTTGTCCAATAGCATGGATTATTGTGTTAGGTAATCTGTCACTTCTCCAAAAAAAAATCTTTAATATACTTTACGTATCGCTCGCTGAGATTTGAAGGCATTTCGGTGATAACATCTCATGCCTGATTTATTCACCTCAGAATAAGTCACCCTTATTTGGCACCTTCCCAGCCGCTAAACAACAAAATCATTTTTAAGTATAGAGCTATGCAAATCTAAATTTTTTAAGATTATTTATGCAGAGCATGCAAACATTGAAAGCAAATCTATACCAGAAAAGGAAAATGATCCTCATAACACGTCTAAAAATCATTTGTGATTCTATTATAGGAGTAGTTTCTGCAAAGGTGTTCAGGAAGTCAAGCTTCTCTAAGCAATTTCCTCAGTTCCTACATTTACTTTGTGAACACAGACCTAGGAATGACAATTTTTTATAAGGAACATTTTCAGTGTGTGCTCAGAAGAAAATATGAGTTGTTTTCAAGAAAGACATTTGCTAGTTGGAAGACTGAGTCCTGTTCTCATATTTCTCTCAGTTTCCCTAATTCAAGACCTTACACATATAATTGCACAGTGATGTTACTCAAGTTTGTGGTAAAAACAGCAAGATTTCTTATATACCATGCATGATTCCATTTGAAATTGCATTTCTGGGATGTAACAGAAACCTGACTTGAAGCAAAGAGGATTTACTTCTCTAGTGTTAGCAAGTAGTCCTGAGGTGGCTGGTCCAGGCACACATAGCAGTTCCACGGAAGTGGCTGGGTCCCAGCCTCCTGCTCTCCCTCAGCTTATCCTCATACTTCTTACCTCATGATCACAGCCTCGCGGTTCACTTACTCTTTCCCATCCACACAGAATGAAAAGGGAAAATGAAGAAGGTGACACTAGCCTGCACCAGAAAAGCAAACTCTTTCCCCAAAATGCCCAGCAAATCTCTGCTAATGTTTCACTCAGGAGCCTGGGATATGAAGTGATTTAGGTGGAAACCTTGCCACCCCAAATAGGATTCAGGTCTTTCTCGTAAGGAAATAATGAATGTTGGAAATGTTTCTAGCAAGGTCCACCACAATGCATAAGAAGTCGTACATCTCTATTAAGAGAGAGCTATGCCCAGACTTCAGGGGACAGGCTGGCTTCTCCAAGACTCTGGTAAGCACCAGAGACATTCACTCCCGAAGGGGGACCATTTTGACCTGACTTCCTTTCTTAGGGGGTGAAATCCTGAGTTAAATACCATACTTTGCATAAAGTGGGCAATTATGGGATCAAAATGCGATCACAACTAATGTTGGAAGCAAGTGGCTTCAGGGTTTTCTTTTACAAGATTGACCATAAAACATAACCACACAAATAGCAGTTTTTTAAAAAACACTCTTCATAACACTCTTCACTTCTTTCCTGTTGAAATTATCAGCCTGCATTATCCTATGGAAAGGGATAATGTTCTGGTCCAAGGTAGTGGAAAAAGTACTCTCTACTGGAGCAACAGGAGGGAGTAGGAAGGGAGAAAGAAAAGATAATGTGCACTCTCTTTATAAACAGAAAAATAAGGGAATAATTATCCACTTTAACCAGTGAGTTTCCCTTAAAATGATTTTTTAAGAGCAAGATTCCCCAATAAACTTACAAGAGCTCAATTTATATGCTTCTTTATAGAAGCATGTCTAAGTGCAAAAAGTATAACCTGTCACTAGTACTTTACAAAGACTTGCCAAGATGGGCAAAATGTTAGTGTTTGTTAAAGCTGGATAATGGACATGCAGGGGTTCTTTATGGCCTATCTTCTCTTTTGTTTTGGGTTTGAAATTTTATCTAATGCATTTTCTAAAAGACTTGCCACCAGAAAACGAGAATAAAAGTTTCAATTCCCTCTAAAATAATAATAATGATGAAAAGATGAGTACCTCATCTTCTCACTTAAGGGGGAGTGTACTTTGCAAGGAACATATCCAGGTCAGTAGGGAAATTCAGAATGGTGACTCATTAATTCATAAAAGCTATTTTCAAGTTCAGCAAAGTTTTCTGCTGTGGAAACTGAGCACTCTTTCGAGGCTATTTAAAAGCATAGGAATGTGTGACTGTGGTTAGAGATGTTCTTGGACGTGGGAAAAGAATCTCCCTGGAAATTGTGCCTCTCTCCACCTTTTAGCTGGACACTAGCACTGGATGCTCAAAGCAAATGACAAAATGCTGTACTCTTCTCTCCAACATCCCTTTGTGATTATAAGTGGCAGGGATCCCTTCTCTTGCTTTTGTAGAAGTAGCTTTTTAGAGGAAAGTTATGGTTTATACACAACTGACTTCCGCAAATAAACCATCCTTTGAATCTATGACTGCACAAAGAATTTCTTTCTCTTAGTTTATTAACAGATCCAACCATGGCTTTTAAAACCTTTATCTACATCCCAATTATTTCCTTCATTCACTTATTTGTTTGCAATGCAAACCAATTTATTATCATTTTCACATCACACATAGATCTTCCAAAATATATTCCAAAATATACCATAACCTATACACCATTTCCATTTTTTTTCCAAATAGCAAATGCATAACCAAACAATTAAACCAAAAGTTTCTGCAGTGAAAACCAAGTTAGTAACATTTCTAAATTAATTACTCTCTTGGGACTGAGGGGCCAGGGTGATTTTTAATTGTTGCAATTTTTTTTCTCCAAAGTTCTATTTGGAGCACTATTTTTAAAAACTCTCCAGTTTTACAAGTATTACAAGGCCAAAGTCGCATTGACAAATGAAAATAAAGTGTTAAAAATAGAGCTTTGCCCATCAAGTCAGCTTGCAAAGCAAAAAAGACCCATGGGCAGCTACAATCTTTGTATATATTACCAAATTTGTGGTGGGAAAATGTCATATTGCTTAGTTTGGGTTAACTGTTCTTGTCCATACTTGTATGAGATGTAAATAAAATACATATGGTTAGGGCCAATTCTGCCCTATTGAAGATAAAAGCACCAAAAAAGAAAATGTTGGCAGTTCTCTGTACACCACCAGGGCAGTTTAATTTGTACCATACTTTGCCACGTCAGTGGAAATGGAGATCTCTGGAGCTATTGTGACCTGTGATGAAGGTGATTTGGGGAGAAGGAGAGTGAAAAAAATCTCATCAAACTGCATAAGCAAGCTGATGCAGTATTATAATTCCGTAAAAACCTGCTTCAAATACAAATTTTCACAACTATAAAGCAGAATAGCTCTCATGGCCACAAAAGCTTCCTCTCTGACAATCCTGTAGTTTGAGCAAATTCTCCAGGGCCTCCAGTGAGTGGTAGTCCCGTTTAAACAATGTCTCCAGTGTTAACAGCCTATTTTTATGCTTAATAAAAAAAATTTCATTAGATGGCCACCAAAGAGGATTGTGGAGAAAATACCCTTTGTTTGAAGAATGTCATCCTTTATTAAAAGTTTTATGGAGAAGAAAAGGAGAGACCCATAACAGGGCACATGGAATGGGTATGAAATGCAGAAATACCCAAGAGAGAGGCCCACACATTGCAACATTCTTGGAAGGAAGGCTTGTCTTTGAGAGATGCTAACCAGCGTGATGTGAGTACCGCAAATTTATTACCCTCAAGGTCCTCTGGCAGGAGAATATGTTTTAGAACTTGCTTTATGCCCTAATGAAATCTCTGTGTTGTTCTGTTTATAAGCCAGATGCACGTGGTCTGCACAGGGCAGTGCTGGATTGGTGCCAGCAGGGCATCACCACTTATTTGATGTGTAGTGAGCACATGGGCATGTTGTGCTTGAGAACTGGCAGGACAGATTCCAAAGAATTTCTTTAGGAGCTCTACAGAGGATGGGTATGGAAACGCTAAGATGGAAAGATCTTACGGTAATGTTTCAGGGACACCATACCCCCGGCAGTGCCGACAAACAGTATGGTCAAGTCACTGGTCCAGCAAACAATAGGCATCCCAGAAGATCCAGCAGCTTCAGACTCAGGAGATGGAAGGGACTGGAGGAGGTCACAAAGCCCATCTCTTGCCCTCCTCCGGCAGGATGTCAGAAGAGGTGGCATCTTTTTTTTTAAACATCATCTATTACTCACTTTAGAATCTACTTTGAGTAGGTTCTGCTAGACATGGTGGATCACACCTGTAATCCTAGCACTTTGGGAACTTGAGATGGGAGAATTGCTTAGTCCAGCAGTTTGAGATCAGCCTGGGCAACAAAGTAAGGCCTCATCTATTAAAAAAAAAAGAAAAAAACATTACCCAGGCATGGTGATGCATGCCTCTAGTCTCAGCTACTCAGGAGGCTAAGGCAGAAGGATTACCTGAGCTCAGGAGGCTGAGGCAGCTGTGAGTTGTGATCCCATGATCATGCTACTGCACTCCAGCCTGGCGACAAAGTGAGACTCTAACTCAAAAAAAAAAGGAAACCTTCTTTGGGTAAGTTTATTGCTTTGTTCTGTTTTGTCTCCTTCACATCTTCCTCCAACCCTCTTTGCATGCCATTTGTATGAGGTAAATCACTATGTGTATCGTTCCACAAAGTCAGCCCAAGAAGGCACCCTTATGAGATTTCAGAGTTCAGTCTATTCATCTATTTCCATGCAAAATATTTACTGGAATCTTGACGTTTGTACGACAATGTCTTTGTGAGGCAACTGAGTACAATGGAAAGACCATGGAATCTGAAGTTAGAACCTGGTTTGAATCCTGAATTTGCTCATTCATAAAGTATCAGTCTCTAAAGTCTCTTGTCCAGACTCACCTTTGCTTCCTCTTTATGACACCACATTGGCAGCTCTCTTTGGTTGTCACTTCAAGTATCACTGTGCTTAGAAATAAATTGCTCTCCCAACCTGCAGACTACAAGTACAAGAGGAGGTGTTTATTGGGCTTTGCATTGTTGTCTCCCAGGTGTGATAATTGACTGTAAGTCAGTAGCAGAAAACCAGTTCATCAAAAATTGATGTACTGAAAATCAACTGCCGGATGATCCACTTATCTATATGCCCAACTGACTGAATTTTCCAAATTTATTGAGCTATTAAAAACTAGTTTCTTTCAACTATTTATAGGGTTTACTGAAATTTGTACTGGGAAGAACGGTTTTTAATAGCTATTGAAATAAGATTTCTTCGAAGTTCTAGTTAACTGTGTTTCATTTTCTCTGGATAACAGCATTGATCAAAAGGAAAGAATTATATGGTGGCTTGGCCTCCTTAATATTGTTTTTAATATTAAGAAAACATGGTTTATTGTTAATAATCAAATTTTATTGTTTTACGAAGTAATTTTTTAGCTTATGCTGATTTCTTTCTCATTTCCCTTTATATAACTCCAAGTTCAAATTAAGATTTGTTCCAAGTTCAAATCAAGACTCTGCCACTTCAGTGTCTGAGTAGCCCTGACCAAGTTGCTTCATCTCTCTGTGTTCTAGTTTTCTCTCTGTGCTCTTGGAATGATTAATGGTGTTTATTAATATGTGTGAAGTGCTTAGAACAACAAAGGGGAAAAGGTAAGGATCAAATGACCACAAACTACTATGGTAGCTTTTTTTACATCTTATATTAAAGCATTTCTCCCAGCACTTTGGGAGGCCGAGGTGAGTGGATTGCCTGAGCCCGAGGGTTCAAGACCCACCTGGGTAACTTGACGACACCTCATCTCTACAACAAATCAAAAATTATCTGGGCGTGGTAGCCCACGCCTGTAGTTCCAGCTACTCGGAAGGCTGAGGCGGAAGGATCGCCGGAGCCCAGCAAGTCGAGGCTGTGGTGGCCAGGAGCGGCTACTGCACTCCAGTCTGGGTGACAGAGTGAGACTCCAACTCAAAAATAAAAATAAAAAAATAAAGCATTTCTTCCTGACACTTGGTCACCTTTAATAGATTTGGAAAACATTTTGTTTCACTTCTCACTCTCTACAGAAGGAAAAGTCCTTTTCTGCCCCACCTGTAGAAAGGTCACATCTTGAATACACCTTTGTAAACACATGTGTCTGCATCCCTGTCCCTGCTACACAGTGAGCAGAGATGCAGTCTATTCATGTCTGTGCCATCCCGCCTGTTAGCGCTGTGCTCAGTGCCTGGTGAGCCTTCCACAAGCCTCTGCTGAATGAACAGACAGATGACACAACGTACTCCACACGTGACTGGTGTCTAGGCTCGTCTCTTTTGTGTTGGTTCTCATGAGCTTCCATTTTGAAGAATGGCCTTTCTGTGAACTCCTGCCCTCGTTCTGGAATACCCCCTCTTCTGAGTAAACTGTTCCCATCTCCGCTTAGTCTCCACACCCTTCCCTGGGAGCCAGGGAACAGTATTGCATGAACAGGCATTCTTATTCTCAGAGGTGCCTTCCTGGGATGAGGTGTAAATTAATGCCAGCCTGACCACTATGGATCATTAAAGACCAGATGGTAAATTTTGCAAGAGGAGCAACTGAACCCTACTGGCCTGGCCCGCTTCCAACCCGGATAATTGCCTCCCGACTATACAATATCCCCCTTCTCATTTCAGACACAGAAAATGATTTCCACTTCATCCTCTGAAAGCTAGCCAGGCAGGGCCGGGACTGACTTTTCACTCCGCTGCTGTTGCATGGACACAGGATAGTGTGGCAGCATTCCTGGGGCATGGAGGGCGGGGAGGGGTTGTCTGTGAAGTGCTCTGGGGCCTGTGGGGCCACATAAATCCAAGATTTTAATCATATACTTGGAAAAATAAGACTGAGTCAACTTAAATGAAAACATTTCATCTCCCAGTGCATTTAAAGTTTTTTTAAGTTACAAGAGTGATCAGAAGTTTATTGTGTCTTAAAAAATGGTGTAATTCGGACACAAATTGTTTTTGTTAGGCTCATAGAAATATGGCCTATTCCCAGTTTAAGCTGTCCCTGGAGGGGGTCCACTTTTGACATTAAAGCTACAAGGGGTGGGAAGGGGTGGAGGGATGAAAAATTACCTTTGGTGTACCATGTGCACAGGTGGGGTGGTGGATACACTTAAAGCCAGACTTCTTTGCCACCATACAATGCAGCCATGTAACCAAAAATTATTTGTACCCACCAAACCTATTGAAATAAATATAATAATAATAAATTTTTAAGCTACATAAAGCAGTTGTGGATGGATTTCTGCCAAACAAATCCCACTTCTTATCATTATGGAGGGAGGTTGGGGTACACCAAGACCCTCGGGTGCCCACTCATCATGCCACTGCCTTCACAGGGGAAGAACTGATTGGCAAGATGGATGAAGCAGATCAGTCTGCCCATGCAATTTCCAGGGCCAAATGCCACAGTTGAGAGTACTGAGGGTGGGTCTGATCGGCACAAAGGTAAACAGAGCGAGTCCGAAGCCTAAATGAGTAAGGACTGGTGAGGAGCACTACTCCCAGAAGGCCCACAAGTCTTGACCTTTCTATGTGAGATTACCCAGAGCACGCCAGATTCACTCAAAGTGGGGACATAGTTCCTGAAGTGGTTTATGATTATGAATTGGCTTGCCCCTCTTGGAAAAACCTGTTGCCCAGAATTTTTTACACCTCCCTTTGTGTCGTTAGCCAGAGATATGGTTTGTATGGAATGGACCAAAGCATATTTTCTCCACCCAGAAAAATGTCACGAGGCCTCAGAAGACCACGCACAGCTTATTGCAGGAACGTAGGGAAGCTCTGACTTGCCCACAAACACATTCTCTTCGCCGGTGAACTTGGCTCAAACTTGGCTTGGAGAAGCCATGTCTTGACTCAAGCTAATACTTAGTAATAAAGCTTCCTGGGAAAGTAAGACTGCCAAAGTTTAAGTGGTGGGTTTTTATGACCAGGATTATGGTCCATTAAGGGACGAGGATGAAAACACCAGCTTGTTTCATTTTGATCTCTTCTCTAGGCCGAACCACCATCCTATTTCCAATTAAAGTTCCACAAGAAAAATGCTGACGTTTCTCCTCCAGAAACAACCTTCCTGGCTCTTTCCCAAAACACCCACCATTGTCTGAAGCACATGCTCACAGCATCGAGATTCTGCAACCTTGTTAGCTTCAAGAGGATAAATGGCCTGTAAATAAAATGTTCGCTTTCCATCGAGATTTTTTTTTTTAATGAGAAAAGAGAACACATGAAATATGTTCAGTTTGAATGGGAGGTGAAAACTGTGTTCTCTGATAATAAAGAACAAGAGTCCTTCCCATTGATGATCTGAGCTTTGTGCGGCAAGAAGGGGGACGTTGACACCTGACTATTGCAGTCAAGTCACATGACTATGAAATTCAGCCTCCACCCTTAACTGTCCCCATGACTCAGGTAAAGAGAATGAATAGCCTGGTTCTTTCATTCTTCTCACATTAGTGAATTCCAACAATGACTGACACACTTGGCAAAGAAAGTCTCCCTCTTTCCCAGACATGGTCTGGTCACTTTTTAGAGCAAGGTGCACAGATGTCTTAAGGACATTCTAGACAGATCCTAGTGGATAAGAACACTGGCAAGGAGAATATTAACAACTGTTTCTTTTTATTTTTATTTTATTATTTCTTAATAATAATATGTTGTCCAGGCTGGTCTTGAACTCCTGGCCTCAATCTTCCTGCCTTAGCCTCCCAAAGTGCTAGAATTACAAGCGTAAGCCACATCCCACCTTAAGCAACTATTAAACAACTGAGGAAGGTTTGGCTCTGTCCCACTTTTGAAGGGATGCCAATTTGATAAGCTATCCTTTGAATTTTTTGATAATAAATGTTTTAAAAGTTTTTTATCATGCACTGAAATAAATTTCAGTCTAACCCAAGAGATCTCATATGTACGTAAGGAATCTCTTAAAGGCTATTTGAAATGATATTTTTTTTAAAAAACTAGTAACAAACTATTTTTATAAGAAATATTGAAGAGTTCTATCAAGAAAATCTAATAGGTTGCAAAATAAAGTGATCTTTAGGTTAACACAATAAAGTCCAATTTTTCCCCAAAAAGTTCAGCAATTTCTCTTTAAGAATATTTTTATCAAGCTGGGAGATTTCAAATAAATTCAAATTGAAAACAAAACAAGGTAGAGGTCCCAACATTACCTAGCTTAGATATATTCTGTTATGTCAACACTTAATAGATAACACATTCACCTGTTTATAAGAGAAGGAAAATATCTTTCATGGGCAACCAGACCAAATGTTTTTTAATGGAAAATTAAGGGCATACACAAATTCCTGCAACAACTATAGCTTGAAATCAAATTGCTTTTCTGTCTCTCTCCTTTTTCCCATGGCCCACTCCATAAAACATTTACCCCAAATGATTGCTTGTTGTGTTTCTGTACAGGAAGGCATGTGAGGCATGATATTTCCATAGGGAAGATTTTCTTTATTTCTTTACTCAAGCTTTAAGATTTTGAGAATGGGGGAAAAGGAAAGATGTCTGTGGATGTGGGCTTGGATTACCCCTGGCTAAAAATGATGCGAGAATTTCCTTCTAAGTAGGACTTTCTTTCTCCAGAGGGTGTTCAGAGAGGGCAGAGGTGGTACACTGGCATATACTGAACTCGGAGGGTTGATGCTATCAAAATTTGAACTTGGAATCTGCTTTTATGTAATTACATATGAACAGATAAACTGCAAATAGTCACACACACATACACACACACACACACACACACACACACACACACACACACACACACAATCTCTTTCAAGTTACTACACCCAAAGGAGAACTAAATAAACAGCTAGAATTTTCAGGGAGAATCAGTATTTATTATGAAGTGTCTTCATTTGCTCAGGCTGCTGTAACTAAATACCATGGACTGAGGGACTTGGATAATAGAAATGTATTTTCTCACAGTTCTGGAGGCTGAGAAGTCCAATGTCAAGGTGCCAGGAGAATTGGCATCTGCTGAGGGCTCTCCCACTGGTGTGCAAATGGCTGCCCTCTCACTGTGTCCTCATGTGGTGGAGAGTGAGAGAGGAGAGAGAAAGAGAGGCGGTAGGGAGAGTGCTCTGTTGTCTTTTCTAAAAAGGACACTAATTTATCAGATCGGAGCCCCACACTCATGACTTCATTTAACCTGAATTACTTAGGTAATAGCCTTATCTGCAAATATAGTCACACACTGGGGGGTTAGGGCTTCAATTCGGGGAGAGGGGAGGACACAGTTTAGTCCATAGTAGAAGGATTATATTCAAAATATTTAACCACTGGGCACAGATACCAACCTATCAGAACAGATGCTTAACACATCTGCTGCTGGACTGGTTCAAGCGAGCAGAATATGAGTTCTACCCTTTGAAACTGGAAAACAAAAGAAGTGTTCCTCTTGGCCTCATCCTGGAAAATTCTCCACAGGATATTTGGTATCCCATCCACTAAACACTTAGGGTCACCTCTCAGCATCATGACATTTCTGAATTCTCCCTGGGATACAGTCCTGCTGAGAGCCACCGTCTTAACCAAGCTGGACTACTCACAGTCTCCAAAACACTCCAAATAATAACACTCCATATAATAATTCAGAATCACTGGTATTCTGTTCCTTGTAACTGAAACGTTCATCTGATCTTTCTTCTTTGTCCACTATTCATCCTTTCTAACTTTGTAAAGACTCTCTCACATTCACCTTAACTCACAATTCCCATTTTGGGCTTTGAAGCTTGCATTCCATTATCTGATAAATTGATGTACAAATAACTGAAAACCTGAATAACAGTGGTTTAACACCAAAAGGCAAATAAGAAGTCTGGGAAAGGGTCATTCCAAGTCTGTTTTAGTAGCTCAATTTTATTACTCAAAATTCATGTATTTTCCTTACTTTAGCTCAACCATCTTCAGCATGTTGGCTTTTGCTAATTGCCTCAGGGTTGCAAAATGGCTTCCAGAACTCTAACATCATGTTTCACACCACTGTTCTAGTTAAACAGGAAGAGAGTGATCAGAAGACTTTCTCCCAAACATGTTCTGTCTTTTTTATCTGGGAAATAAATCTGTACTCAGACATCCCCCTGTGTCTCATTAGTCAGAACTGTTCTACAAGAACACTGCCTCAAAGAGTCTGAGTGAGAAAGTGAGTCTCTATCAAGGGGAAATATGCTACCATGGTCGGCTTCGCCACAAAATACTATATGGCTGATCATATTCACACACACAGACACACACACTCCAATCAAGGTACTGAAGTAAGGAAGAAGGGGGAAAATGGCAGTTTGGTAGGCATCTAACTGCCTGCATACCTGTAAGTCTATCTCCGTAAAGTGTCTGCAAACCAAGCCATCAGGGATTGGGTCTCATTTGCTTTGGTTTCCTCAGACTCCAGCACAGCAAGGAAACACAGTTTTCCTCTCGGAACAGAGTTTGGACTTGTTTTACACACTCAACAAAAGGCTACTGGCATACCTTTGATCAAGACTAGGTTCCAGCCGTCCCTCTGTTATGCTGGTTCCTTCTTTCCCACTGAAAGAAGTCTATGGCTCAGGACATCTGAGAAGGACAACATTATAGGGACAACTACTATATTATTGATTAACTTCATTACATTTTTTTCAAGTAACAAAAACAATATATATTTGTTTCATCAAGGCAAAAATTTTCGCTTCACCTCATTTCAATCCTCTTCCAGAGCATCAACTAATGTTAACAGTTTGGCATATAACATTTTACATTTTTATCACTACTCATTCAAACTTGGATTGTCTTTCTATATATTAGCACCAAACAATAAGAGACTGAAATTTAAAAGAGAGAGAGAGAGAGAAATAGACAAATCTGCAATTATAGTCTGAGGCTTCTATATACCTCCCTCAGTAATAGATAGAACAAGCAGATAGAAAATCATCAAGGTTGTAGACTATTTCGTCAACACTGTCAATCAATTCAATCTAACTAGCACTTATAAGATACTCAACCCGGTCATTGCCACCACCATTGCCAAGTCATTGCTGCCATTGCCTTCTAAGCTATGGTGTGGTCATGTGCTCTTTGAGCTATGGCCAGGCCATGTTTTCTTAAGCTTTGGCCCCCTTCCCTACCTTGGGAATTTACTTATTTACTTTCTAAATAAACTACATTTCCTAATCCAAAAAAGAAAAATATATACTCCATCAAACAATAGAATACTCTTTTTTTAGTACAGACAAAACATTTACCAAGATAGACCATATTCTAGACCAGAACACAAGTTTTTAATAAAATTAAAGCAATTCAAGTCATATAAGGTATGTTATCTGACCATAGTGAAATTAAATTAGATATCAATAACAAAATCTGAAAACACTTAGAAACTAAATAACATCCTTTTAAAACCTACGGGTCTAAGAAGAAATCAAAAGAAAAATTCAAGAGTATTCTAAGTTGAATGAGAATGATAATACAAACTATCAAAATTAGTGGATGCAGCAAAAGCATTACTTAGAGGGAAATTTACAATCCTAAATATCTGCCTATGCTAGGAAACAAGAAATATCTCAAATCAATAACCAAAGTCTTCTTTTTCTTTAGTTTCCACCTTAAGAAACTAGAAAAAAAGGAGTAAATTAAACCCAAAGTTAGCAGAAAATAATAAAATAAAAAAGATCAGAGCAGAAATCAATGAAATAGGAAGGAGAAGAACAATAGAGAAAATCAATGAAACCAAAAGTTTGTTCTTTAAGAAAATCAATAAAATTAATAAACTCTTAGCCAGACTAATGAGATAAAATAGAGAAAAGACAAAGCTTAACAATATCATAAATAAGAGAAGTGACATTATTACAGATTCTACGACATTAAAACAATAATAAAGGAAGATTACAAGTTTATGCCAATAAGTTAAACATCTTAGAAGAAATGAGCAAATTCTTAAAAGATACAAACTACCAAAAGCAATTCAAGAAAGATACCCCAATTATGCTAACTTGATCATCATACATTGTATGCTTATCAAAATATAACATGTACCCCATAAATATGCACAAGTATCATGTATCCACAATAAATACACATTTTTAAAAAATGTTTTAAAAACAAAGTAGGGTGGGATCGGCCATCACTGGGTACTGCTAGGGAGGAAGGGGGGCACATGACAGCACAATGGGCACCTGGTCCACTACCAGGGGGAGTAAGGGCCAGCTAGAAACCCAAACTTGACCTGTGTAAAGCCTACTTATATAGCAAATTCTCATCTGTATCCCCACAAGTCTATAATTTTAAAAGTAAAAGAAAAATAAACAAAACATGCTTACCTCCCTGAGGAGCATTGTGCAAGAAAAAAAATTCAAGAGAAAACAAATAAAATGGTAGCATTATCTCTATTATGGAAATTTAGGCCAGCTGTGGGTGACTCACACCTGTAATTTCAGCACTTTGGAAGGCTGGGGCAGGAAGATTACTTAAGCCCAGCAGTTTAAGACCAACCTGGACAGCATAGCAAGACCACCTCTCTACAAAAAATTTGCTAGGTGTAATAGTGCACTCCTGTAGTCCCAGCTACTTGGGAGGCTGAGGCAGGAGGATCGCTTGAACTCAGGAGTTCAAGGCTGCAGTAAACCATAATGGCACCACTGCACTCCAGCCTGAGTCACAGAGTGAAACTCTGCCTCAAAAAAATTAAAATTAACATTAAAAAGATGAACCATTTTTTCTCTAAGATCAGGAACAAGATGAAGATGCCCATGCTCATCATTTCTATGTAACATTGTACTAGAAGTTCTAAGCAGTCTAATAAGGCAAGAAAATTAAATAAAAGACACAACGCTGTGAAAGGACCAAAACAAAACAAAACCAAACAAAAACCCTTTTTTTATTCATAGCATGAAGGTCTATGTAAAAAAAAATCCAATGGAATCCACAAAAAATGCTATTAGAACTAACAAGTGAGTTTAGCAAGGTTATAGGATTTGAAGAGCAATATATAATACCGTTTATACTAGCTTAAACTAGCCTGTCTTTATACTAGTTGAAAGCTGAAATTTTTAAGGTTTTTATTCATTTCTAATTGACACATAATAATTGTACATATTTATTGGGCACAGTGTGATGTTTCAATACATGTTTGCATTGAATTATGATCAAATCAGGGTAATTCACATATCCATTACTTTAAATATTTACCATTTCTTGGTGGTGACAACATTCAAAACCTTATCTTCTAGCTATCTTGACATGTACAAGCCAAACACAGAAAGATAAATACCGCATGATCTCACGCATTCGTATGTGGAATCTAAAAACGTTGATCTCATAGAAAGTAGAACAGAGGTTATCAGGACCTGGGGAGGGATGAGTCAAAGGAAGACGTGGAGAGGCTGCTCAATGGGTATAAAGTTACAGTTAGAAAAAAATAAGGTCTGTGGTTCTTGTTTTATACAGTGAGGTGCCAATAGCTAATAGTAATGTATTGGAAGTTGAAATTTAAAAACAATACCATTTATAATAGTATTAAAAAATCAGAACTAACTAGGAATAAATATAATAGAAGATGTGTAAGACCTTTACACTGAAAACTACAAAACATTGCTGAGAGAAATTTTCAAGTCTTCCCCCCTGCAAAAAAATGGAGGGATATATCTTGTTTTTATGAATCCAATGACTCAATATTGTTAAGATGTAAATTTTCCCCAAATTGATCTTTGGCTTGAAGACAACCCTTTTAAGATTCCAGCAGCCTTTTTTTTTCTATAGAAGCTGACAAGGCAATGCTAAAATTTATTTGAAAATACAAAGGACCTAGAGTGTCAAAACAATTTTGTAAAAGAAGAACAAAGTTGAAGATCAAATGCTCTCTGATTTCAAGATTTATTACAAAACTGCAATCATCAAAATAGTGTGATATTGGTGACACTCTAGACAAATAGATCAAAGGGAGAGAATAGAGAATTCAGAAATAGATCCACATGTATACATGCAATACTGATTTTTTTTACAAAGCTGCAAAGGCAGTTCAATGAGAAAGCAATACTCCTTTCAGCAAATGATGCTGAAATCATTGAATATCCATGTGCAAAAAAAGAAAATGAACTTCCATCTGTAATTCACACTATACATAAAAATTAACTCAAAGTGGAGTGCAGCCCTAATGAAAATCTAAACACATAAAACTTCTAGAAAAAAAGGTGAATATTTTGTGACCAGGGGCTAGGCAAACTTTTTTTAAACATGGGGGAAAAAAGCATGATTCACAGAAGAGAATAACTGATTAATAGGATTTCATCAAAATTAAAAACTTCTGTTCTTTGAAAGAACATAGGAGAATAAAAAGACAAGCCACAGACACATAGAAAACATTTGCAAATCATGTATCTGAAAAAGGATTTGTACACAGAATATAGAAAGTAATGTCAAAATTCAATATAAGAAAATAACCCAATAGAGAAATAGGTAGATATTTCATCAAAAAAGATACACAGTTGACAAGCCCATGAAAAGATGTCCAGTATCATTAGTCTTTAGGGAAATAAAAACTAAACAACATGAGGTACAATTGCACACCTATTAGAATGGCTAAAATTTAAAGAACTAGCCATATTAAGTCTTGGCAGGATGTAGTGCAACTGAAAAATCTTACATACAGGTAGTGGAATGCAAAATGGTACAGACACATCTTGGAAAACAGTTTGGCAAGTACTTAAGAAGTTAAACATATAACAACTATAGGATCTGGGTATTTAACTCCTTGGTTAAACAACTCCTAATACATACCCAAAAGTTGAGAATGCAGACACAGACATGTAAACAAAAGTTCATAACAGCTTTACCTGTAAAAGCTAAAAACCAGAAACAACCCAAATTTCCATCAGTAGGAGAATAGAGTTTTTTAATTGTGATGTACTCATACAATGGACTAGCATTCGGCAATAAAAGGGAATGAACTACACATACAAGAACACAGAGATAATCTCAAATTAAAGATGCTGATTCAAAGAAGCTAGACAAAAAACAAGAGTACGTATTGTATAATTCCTATGATAGACTGAATGTTTGTGTCTCTCTAAAATTCACATGTTGAAGCTCTAATCCCCAATGTGATGGCATTTGTAGATGGAGTCTTTGGGAGGTAATTAGGTTTAGATAAGGCCATGAGGGGGTGATACTCATAATGGGATGAGTGCCCTTAAAAAGAGGGACACCAGAGTACTTACTGTCTCTCTTCCCATGAATGCCTAAAGAAGACATCAAGTGATCATGCAGCAAGATGGTGGCCTCCTACAAGCCAAGAGAAAGGGCCTCAGAATGCGGCCTACCTTACTGACACCTTGATCTTAGACTTTCCCAGTCTGCAGAACTAACTGCAAGAAATCATTTTTGTTGTTTAAGTCATCCAGTTCACCATATTTTGTCAGCCTGAGCTGATTAGCAACATTCCATTTATATAAAGCTAAACAAAATGCAAACTAATCGATATTGACAGAAAGCAGGTCAGTGGTTTCTCAGGAAGGAGGATGCAACAGGAGAGGTGTAGGTGGGTGTGATGACCAACTTGCATGAGCAAACTTTTGGAGATTATGGATATGATCACTATTTTTATTGTAATAATTTCACACACACATACAAGGAGGGACCCAAAAACATGGAATTTATTTATAAAAATTGTGTATTTATTCTTACATGTTTAAACCTCAGTCACCTTCAATGTACTCTTCGTGTGCTGCAATACTTCTGTTGAGATACTTCTTCCACAGCATAAAACAATTTTTAAGCTCATGATTTTTGATGCCTTTTAGAGTTTCTGCCATTTTTTGTATCACCTCTTCCACATTGGCAAAACATTACCCTTTAAGGACTTTTTTGATCCAGAGACACCCAAAAAAAAGTCACTCAGGGCGAGATCAGGTGAATAGGAGGGAGGGGCACACAGGTCATGCTGTTTTTTAGTCAAAAACTGCTGAACACTCAGCATGATGTAGGCAGGTGCACTCGTAAATCACCCACCATGAAACTGTCAAATGCTTGAAAGAATCTCCAAAAAAATTCACTGAAGCCAAATTCAGCCTCTCACAACAACGCTAGCTGATACATTGATGCCAATGGGTTCCCAGAACACTTACCTACTGGGGAAAGCCTGCACTACAAGGGGCTCCCCTCCAAAAGATAATTCCAGGTTTTGGGGGGCCCCCTTCGTATGTGTGTAGATAGACAGATAGAAAGATGATAGATGTTAAAACTTACCAAGTTGCAGACTTTAAATATGTGCTCTTCACTGTATCAATTATACCTCAACAATGCTGTTAAAGTTTCCACAACAAAGGTACTAGCAACACAGTTTTCAGTAAGCACCACTTTTTAAAAAATTAAACTACTCCTTAGCATATAAAGAGCACCTAGTTGATATATTTCGAATTAAGAATACCTTTTGATGGCAAGGTCAAAATGCTGAAGCCATTAGTTTCCCTGCTATTCACAGTTGTGCCCTGTTATTTGTCTCTCAGGGATACTGCACAACTCAACTAGATGATGATAACAAAATAACTGCTTCTATTTTACATACCATTTTGCAAAGTTTTTTCATTTAATTCTAACATCTACCCTAAATAGTATGACTGAGGAGGGTAGTTCCGTTGTCCAGATCCACAAAGCTTAAGTAGGAGGTGTGAGGTGGCATTGTTGTCACCTGATTCTAAGTCTGTTCTCTTGTCATTCTCTGTTCTTCCTTTACCCTGGTGCCACACTGAACTAGAAACAGCAAAATCTTGGGCAAGACTCCATGAAATTCCCTACCCTCGCCACCCCACGAGGAATAAACTCCCTATCACTATCCAAGCACTTCCAGATTGAGCTCAGTATTGAAATTGCAAGAATGAGACAAGAAATAGTCTTTCTATCCCTACTTTAGAATGATTGATACACTACACTGCAAGAGAAGATTTCTGGGTTTCATAGGGACACATATAAAAGACTCAAAATTTATTTTAAAAGTAGAGAAATTATAAGTGTTTGCTTAGAATAATAAAATACAATGAACATTAAATAAATGTGCTTATTGAGAGCCCAAAATTGGCTGACTCCTAAACAAAACACAAAATCAGACCTCGATGTCTACAGAAAATTAAACTGCTTCACCGACAAGTTTATGAAATAAATATAAAAACAGATTCATACATTATTCCAAGTAAAGATAACAGATGCAGTTCCTCTTTAGACTTAAACTCACATGCCCTATTATTAAGAGCATTAATAGAAATGTCCTCTGAATGTTTACAAGGTACTTACTCAGTTTCTACACTGAAAATCAGGACATCTTGGTACTGAAAATATTTCATGCCCAACAGTTATACAAAACCACTATTTCTTCGGTTTATAGCCTCTCTTAATCTCTTTGTGGAAATCTCCAGACCTCAACTACATTCCTTGAAATTTTACAGGGCACAGGAGAAACAGAAATCAGCTCAAAATGAATATGTGTATTCAGAAATGCATTGAGATTTTTCCAACTTTTCAGGTACCTCATACAAATTAATCTTCTTAAGGGCCCTGGTGGTCTCTGAATCACCGCCTCACTTCCCCAGTTCTCAGCACCCCCATTGTATTCTCTTGATAGGAATAACTGCCAGATCATTAGGGAAGAAAAAGTTTATTGAGTCAAGATCTGGGACGGCCCCCACAAGGTCAGACACAGGTACCACCAGTTTCACATAATTTTTGCATCTGTACCAATTTGATTTAAGGCTCTAAGTGGAATTTATTGGTGAGCATTGTATTATAAAAAGTGGTTTATACCATATTGTCTCATATTTATTATGATTCAGTCAGAAGTGAATTGTACACATGCTCTCTGCAATAAGCTGATACAATGGGGGGCGGGGGGAACATGACTCTTGAAAAACGCATTTGTTCTCCTTTTCATTGTCTTTAATGGTTTACTTGGGTAGAAGAAAAATTGCTTTAATGTTAAAACTGTATCTTTTCCTGTGGCACTGATCACCTAATGGAAATTATTAGAACAAAAAAAGCAGAAAGAAGTTGAGCCTGATATGCTAGGATAACAGTAATAGAGAAAAATAGAATTGTTTAAAGCAAAATGTGAAAAATAAAGAAATTGTTTAGAATCCCCAAGAAGAAAACGAATGTGCAGAAATGTAGGATAAACCATTCTGGTTTATATTGTATCTCTAGCAGGAGTTGCCAATCTTTCAAAAATTATCCAAGGGGCTTGTCCTCGTGCCTCTGGCATCCTTAGGAAGAGAACAGAATAGATGCCACTACACCGTCTCAGGATGGGCGACAATTGAAAGTAACTTAATGGCCACTGAGAATTTCTCCAGTTTCCTTTTTTAGAATGTAAATTGGGCATTATCTTTTCTATACCAACCCTGCCATTATTCGTCAGAAATTTTTAAATCCCTGGTTGATATATCAATAACTGAGTCACCATTCCAAGACTGAATAACATACTCTAAAATCATAGGAACATCAGAATCCCCTCTGAGACTACAACCAGGTTCCGATTTCTAGACTATTTCTCCTGTAACATGCCCTTTGTCATGGTTGCATGGTTGTAACAGAGTACAAAAGAACACTAAAAACAAAAAAGTGTGTTTCTTAAATGATTAATATACAAGAGTTTAAGACTTATGATCAGAGGTGACCCTGGTAGCTGCCTCGGGACCAGGAGATCAACTATAGTTTGGTCATTTTTTTAACCTAAGATTTTTATAAAGGTCTTATATAAGTCTTACACAGTGATTTGGGTTTAGCTTGGTTTGGTTGTCTCTGCCTCTTACCATGCACTGTGTGGTTCAATATCCTAGATAGTCTTTTTAAGTATGTATAGATAAAATAATATGGAGTCTGGAATTTGCATCAAAATAGTCTAGGAAACAGGAAATCAAGGAGTTGTATATGAGCAAGATTGGTCTTTGGTTGGTAAATTTCAAACCTAGGTAATGGGTACAAAGGGGGTTCATTATAAATTTCTCTCTACTTTTGTATACATTTAAAATTTCACCTAATAGAAGTTATTCAAATATTGTTAAGAAGTGTTATTCTGCAGGATTTGTTTTTGTTTTGTTTGGGATCATTACATGTAGCTTTCTCCTAGACAGATAGACTAATGGTCTGTTTTACTCTGGGTGGCTCTAAAAGGGTTGCTCTTTTCAAACAAAGTTGGGTACAGACACTTCATTTTACTCTAAACGGAGACTGCTACTAGGAAAAGCCCTAGGAAACCCACACTCTGAATCTCCTTAGAAGCAGAATTCCATCTACCGCTCATGGAAGGCTGGTTGGAGAAAAGATGGCCGCCCTTGGCTTCCCCAACCCCAAAACTGCAAGTGTCTGCGGCAGAAAAGGAGAGGCTCTTCAAGTCCATGGAGAGCAGGAGACAAGGGAGAGGGAGGGGAAGTGGCACAAAGGACACCTAGCTCCCAAGTAAACTCAGCACAGAATTGAACGCTAAGACCATGCTGGGCACCAGTCATCAGCCTGACAAATGATGAGTTAACTAAAGCTGTTTTAATTTG
>NW_007249963.1:984597-1021071 GCF_000164805.1 Carlito syrichta | reverse complement strand
GTGGCTCAGCCTGTAATCCCGTGCCTTTGGGAGGCTGAGGTGAGTGGATTGCCTGAGCCCGCGGGTTCGAGACCCGCCTGGGCAGCGAGACCTCATCTCTACAATAAGTCAAAAAATCAGCCGGGCGTGGTAGCGCATGCCTGTAATTCCGGCTACTTGGAAGGCTGAGGCGGAAGGATCGCCAGAGCCCAGCAGGTCGAGGCTGCGGTGGCCGGAAGCGGCCACTGCACTCCAGTCTGGGTGACAGAGTGAGACTTCCACTCAGAAAAAAAAAAAAAAAAAAAGAAGCAGAATTCCATCTACCGCTCATGGAAGGCTGGTTGGAGAAAAGATGGCCGCCCTTGGCTTCCCCAACCCCAAAACTGCAAGTGTCTGAGGCAGAAAAGGAGAGGCTCTTCAAGTCCATGGAGAGCAGGAGACAAGGGAGAGGGAGGGGAAGTGGCACAAAGGACACCTAGCTCCCAAGTAAACTCAGCACAGAATTGAAGGCTAAGACCATGCTGGGCACCAGTTATCAGCCTGGCAAATGATGGGTTAACTAAAGCTGTTTTAATTTGAGGTGCTGAGAATTGGAGACCCAAGGAAATGATAGTATCTGACAGATATATCTTGGATTAACATGAACCCCACTTTATTCCTTTCACTTTCCCCAATACTTCCTCCCAAAAAACTCTTTAATTGAAGGATCTCTAAGGTCTTGGTTTTCAAAATTAATCTCTCTCTGGATCTGTTACTAGAATGTGGAGAGTGCAATTATTCCAGAATAATCTGCTTTTCCAGGGCTCTGAAAACTGGAACATCTCTGTGTCCCGATCGCAGCTCAGCTCTCTGTAGACCAGTCTCAGAAAATATGTTAATAATTAGAAAGAAACTGGATGCCCTACTGAGCTTTGGTTTCCTTGTATCTTGAGTGTTTCCTCTCTGGTGTTGTTACAAAAACCTACTCCATTTATATAAAATCAGAGTCATCAACAAACCGTGTGTTTACAAGCCCAACATCATGGTTGTTAGATGAAAAATGATCCTCATCACCTCAAAAGAGATATTCAAATGTTTTCAACTGTCCACCCCATCAGTGAAAAAATGTAGGACACATGCATGCCTCATATTTTTATATTCATATACTTATAAATTATAACCCTATTGAAATAACAGAAAAATTGTGTCTAAGTATATAACAGTGTATAAGCACCATGATTATATTAATATGTAATAGTATATATTAATGTTTTTAATCTTTACAAGAACCCTATCAGGTAAGTAATGTATCTTCTTTTTTTTTTTTATTTTGCCAGTGAAGAAGCTAAGGCACACACAGGGTTAGTTACCTACCCAAAGGAATGCAGTCAGGAAGTAGCAGAACCAGAATTTGAACACTGGTCACTTGGTTCCAAAGTCTAATCTCTTAACTAGTAAGTTAGTGCATGATAGAACAGAAAAAGAAAGAAGGGGAAGGAGAAAGGAAGGTAAAGGAAAAGAAAGAAAGGGAATGAAAACATTACCAAAGGATGAGATTTTTTTTAAAGAAAATTAGAATTTCCACCATCTTCTTCCAACTTCCCACAATGAGCCCAATGTACAAACTAAATGTAAGGGACACTCCCAGGAGCTCCTACCCTCTCCCCATACCAGTTTGGAAGCTGCTGAAAACCCTTTGGGGGTGCTTGGGAGCTACAGATTCTGAAGCTTATCCTGGTGTTCAGTGTAATCGTAGTGATTCTGGACCTTTGGTGACGTAAGAAGTTTGTATAATACATCACAGTTGGTTTGAACCAGTGTTCTCACTGTCTTCCAGCTACATTTCTGGACACCGTTATACTTTGCTTATATTCATATTATCATTTATTCTCTGAAGAGCTTGATCCTGTGTTGTCAGGAAAAAAGGGGGAGCTGAGGAAATAAAAAAGACAAACTGAAGTCTGAAGTGATCATTCACAACATTGTCTTAATCACAGAAGGTCCACACAGGAGCTGAGGGGGTGTCTGGCACCCCAGCACTGACGCCAGCTTCACACAGAGCCAATGAAGAAATGGGTGCAAAACTCAGTGGCAAACTATTAATGCTGTCTCTACTGGCTGTCCAAGGAAAACATTCTAAGGGCATAAGTTATGTCCTCCCTTTCTCCACCACAGTCGAAGTCAGCACCCAGGAGACCTAGCAATACTCAAAAGTAGCAGTGATCTAAGCTTTCCAAATGCCCAAACCAAAACAAAACCAAGCGTGTGACAATTCTGGTAAACTCAACAAGTCATGTCAAGATGAAGGCATCAACAAGAGATGGCCCTATTGCCATCTCTTGGAAAAGGAAGAAGAAGATAATGATTTTTGCTAAGTGCATTTCACACTGCATTTCTTTATATCCTATCATCTCACTGCTGCATGAAACAGGGAAAGTGAGGCCAGAGTGTGACTCGCATCAGACCTCAGACCCTCTGTGAAGTCCACACAATTGGTCCCTGGCCATCCTGTGGCCCCACTCCCTGGCACTCTCCCTAGTGATCACCCCTAGTCACTTCATGCCAGCTACACTGTCCCTCTTGCTCCCCATCAAACCTAACACACCAAGTAAGCACCTTCCACGAGGCTTTGGCGTGGGCTGCTCTCTCAGCCAGGAATATAATCCCAGAAATTCAACGGCTCACTCTCTCACTTGATCTCTACTTAAGCATCACCTCCTCGGAATTGCTTTCCCTGGTTCCTTCGTCTACAACAACACCTCACTCTACATCCCTTACCTGCTTCGTTTTTATTCAAAACCTTTATCTCTACTCAGTATCATATTATACAAAGGTATTTGCTATATTGATTTCTCCATGCACACAGAAAGAGAATTTCCATAAAGACAGAAACATTCTCCAGCTTGTCCTTCAACATGTCCTCAATACCTTGAATGGTGCCTGGCACATATTGAGCATTCAATAACTACCTATTGGATACATTTCATAAGGAGTGTATTCCAAACACAAATCCCCCTGATTATAAAGCTCCTACTCTATTCTTCCTTCATGGGAACAATCCCTATGACTTATTCTCAAGGCCTGCTGCTTGAGGAAGAGTGCCCTTTGCCCTACCCCCCACCCCACATCCCAGCCCCTCAATACACATCTATACAGTCACAAGCTGGAAATGCCATCTGCCACCTCAGGACAAGGCTGAGAGACATCAGCTGAGACTGCACAGGCGGCACCCCTGTCATTCTGCTCCAGTCGTCTCTCACCATTTGGGAGACTTAAGAGTGGCACTGTCTCCTCTCTGCCTTGGCTCTGTGTTATAGTTTTCCTTCTCTGAATCCATTGCACAGTACACTGGAGTAGCAAACACCCGAGGAAAATGCCAAGAACATTTCAGACATGGTGGAGGCAGAGGCAACCATGTCAGTGTGGAATGTCACAGATGAGTCCAAGAAAATGGTAAACTTCAGTTTCGATAACCCAGAAAATTCCAGAAATTAGATCAAGTCAAAGATAGCTTTTCAGTGAACATTAAATTAAATCCTTTATTAAGTGCTACAAGGTCCCTGAGGACAAGAGTATACCCACTGTCCACTCTCTGGGGATTTGTACACATATCATTTATGTGTTCATTTAAAAGTATGAAGTGAGATTTAATAAAATAATAACAACAACATTGACCCTAAAATGACTCAAATTATAGCTTAGTAGTTTGTCTTCATGATTTTGGTGAGTCTGAGGAGCCTTAAAAGAGTAAGGTTAAAGAACTAGAAGTGATAAAAAAATTTCATTTGGGAATAACTTTCTTCTGAGTAAGGGATTTCTTCTTATTTTTATTTTTATTTTATTTATTTATTTATTTATTTTGGAGTTGGAGTCTCACTCTGTCACCCAGACTGGAGTGCAGTGGCCGCTCCCGGCCACTGCAACCTCGACCTGCTGGGCTCTGGCGATCCTTCCGCCTCAGCCTTCCAAGTAGCCAGAATTATAGGCATGCGCTACCACGCCCAGCTGATTTTTTGATTTATTGTAGAGATGAGGTCTCGCTGCCCAGGCGGGTCTCGAACCCATAGGCTCAGGCAATCCACTCACCTCAGCCTCCCAAAGGCACAGGATTACAGGCTGAGCCACCGAGCCCGGCTTCTTTTTATTTTTTTTTAAGAGTCTCATTCCTTCACCCATACTGAAGTGCAGTGGCATGCTCACAGCCAATGCAGCTTCAACCTGCTGGGCTCAGGTGATCCTTCTGCCTCAGCTTTCCAAGCAGCAGGAACCACAGGCGCATGCCACCATGCCCGGCTAATTTTTTAATTTATTGTAGAGACGAGGTCTCACCAAGTTGCCCAGGCTGATCTCGAACTCCTGAACACAGGCAATCCTCTCGCCTCCACCTCCCAAAGTGTTGGGATTACACTTTGGGAGCCACTGTGCCCGGCTGAGTAAGGGATTACATCTGAAATTGTTGTGGACAGAATAAGGTCTTCTTTATGCCAGTAGGCTCTGTGCATGATAGCTCTTCTAAGGACAGAACAGGATATCCCAAAGAATGCTTTTCATGGGTCTGACAAATGGATCAATATGTTCACTCTCCTGCAAGTGTCTATCTGCAGTGAATGAAAGAATAAGGACTCGGTGGCCTTCATTTCCATCAGAACCAGTTCGTTCCTGTGCACCTACTCTATTCTGTGATTCCTGCCAGTGATGAGAATAGAGAAATCAGGAAGGCTTTTCAGAGTGTGAAAAAGATTGGACTAGGTATCATTCTCACAAACATAGGTATCCTGGGATCCCATCATGCACACAACTTAGGGAATGTTAAAAATTAGTCAGTTTAGAAATACTTGATAGCCTAAGTTCTGTCTTTAAATTTTTTCTTAATTTTAAAGATGTGAGATACAATTCAGGATTAGGTATACAAGTGATCATCATACAGGTAAAGTTTGAGCCTCCCTTTGGTCCCCACTTTGCCTGGTTTGAGATCAGGTACTCTTATTGATGCTGTGTCCCACTCTCTCACCCCAGCAGTATCACACTACTGCCAATCCCTTTCTTCTAGTATTGTGGTAAATGTTCAGGGTTCACTTATGAGTAAGAACATGTGGAACTCTGTTCTTTGTTTCTGTGATAGATCACTGAGTATGATGGACTCTAAATCTATTCAAGTTGTTGCGAAGTCCATATGTTTGTGCTTTATAGCTGCATAATATTCCATTGTGTATATGTACCACATTTTTTTATCCAGTTCAGTTTCAGTGGGTAGCACGGTTGGTTTCAAGTTTTTGCTATTGTGAATAGTGCTGTAATAAACATGCGAGTGCAGGTATCTTTTTTGTAGAATGATTTGAGTTCTTCTGGGTATATTCCCAGAAGGGGAGTTGCTGGGTCATATGGAAGGTCAATGTCTAGTTCTTTTAGAAATTGCCATACTGTTTTCCAAAAAGATTGCACTAGTTTGCATTCCCACCAGCAGTGTAGAAGTATTCCTTTTTCCCCAAATCCTCACCAGCATCTGTTATTGTGTGTTTTATTAAAGATGGCCATTCTTACTGGAGTTAGGTGATATCTCAGTGTGGTTTTTATTTGCATTTCTCTGATGATTAGTGAGGCTGAGCACTTTTTCATGTGTCTATTTTCTGCCCATATATCTTCTTTTGAGAAGTATCTATTCATGACTTTTGTCCACTTTTTTTTTTTTTTTTGAGTTGGAGTCTCACTCTGTCACCCAGACTGGAGTGCAGTGGTTGCTCCCGGCCACCACAGCCTCGACCCGCTGGGCTCCCGCGATCCTTCCGCCTCAGCCTTCCAAGTAGCCAGAATTACAGGCGCGCGCTACCACGCCCGGCTGATTTTTTTTAATTATTATTTATTGTAGAGATGAGGTCTCACCAAGTTGCCCAGGCGGGTCTCGATCCCGCGGGCTCAAGTTATCCACTCACCTCAGCCTCCCAAGGTGAGATTACAGGCTGAGCCACCGAACCAGGCTTGTCCACTTTTTAATGGAGCTGTTTTTTGGTTTTTTTTTTGCTTTCGGCATGTTTGAGTTCCTTGTAGATCCTGGAGTTTAGGCCTTCATCACATATACAGTTGGCAAATATTTTTCCTGCATTCTGTGGGCTGTCTCTCCACTCTCTTGATGAGACAGCCTAAGTTCTTAATAAAGGCAAAATGCCTACATGAATGGATAAACAAAAAGGGGTATATCCCACACAATGGAGTGTGATTCAGCCATAAAAAACGAATGAAGTACTGATACATGCTGCAGTATGGATGAACCTTGAAATCATTATGCTAAGTGAAAGAAGTCAGTCTAAAATGACCACCTATTATATGATTCCACTTACATGAAATGTCCAGAATAGGTAAATCTATAGAGATAAAAAACAGATTTGTGGTTGCCTGGGGCTGGGGGACCAAGAGGATGAAGGGAAGAGGGTTATAATTAAAAGATAAGGGGTCTCTTTGGGATTGATGGAACATTCTAAAATTGACAGAGGAGGACAATTTCACAGATCTGTGAATACAATAAAAACCACTGAATTTTACTCTGCATATCAGTTAATTCTATGGCATATAAGCTATATTTCAATAAAGCTACTTTTTTAAATTTTTGAGTCATAGTCTCACTCTGTCACCCAGGTTGGAGTGCAGTGGCATGCTCACAGTTCCTCCAGAGTTGACCTGCTGGGCTCTGGCAATCCTTCCACCTCAGCCTTCCAAGTAGCTAGAACTACAGGTGTGCACTACCACGCTCGGCTAATTTTTGATGTATTGTAGAGACGAGGTCTCGCCAAGTTGCCTGGGCTGGTTTCAAACCCGTGGGCTCAGGCTGTCCACTTGCTTCAGCCTCCAAAAGTGCTGGGATTACAAACTGAGTCACCAAGCCTTTCTTAAAGCTACTTCTTAAAAAAACAAAACAAACAAGAGGAAATACCTAGTCTGCATATGCCACAATCAATCCACCTTAAAACTTAACCTAGAGACCACTTTTACACTGTTAGTGGGAGTGTAAACTAATACAACCTCCATGGGAAACAGTTCGGCGATTCCTAAAAGATCTAAAAATTGACCTTCCATGCAACTCCACAATCCCCCTACTGAGAATATACCCAGAGGAACTCAAATCACTCTATGAAAAATATACCTGCACACATATGTTTGTTGCAGCATTGTTCACAATAGCAAGAACATGGAATCCACCATACTGCCCATCGAAAGAGGAATGGATTAAAAAAATGTGTTACGAATACATGATGGAATATTATGCAGCCATAAATAAGGGCAAAATCATGAATTTCACAGCAACTTGAATGGACTTAGAGTCTATAATACTGAGCAATCTATCACAGAAACAAAGAACTGAGTATCACATGTTCTCACTCATAAGTGGACCTTGAACAAATATCATAATACCACAAGAAAGGGATTGGCAGTAGTGGGAAACTGCCAGGGGAGGGGGCACACACCTCATCAACAAGGGTATGCATAATGAACATTTGTATACCTAACCCTGAATTGTACCCCACATCTTTAAAATAAAAAAGTAAAAAATAAATAAATAAATAAATAAATATGCATTGGACTATTCACAATAGCAAAAGCATGGAACCAACCACACTGTCCATCAAAACTGAACTGGATTAAAAAAATATGGTACATATGCATGATGAAATATTACGCAGCCATAAAGAAGGACAGACATATGGACTTTGTGACAACTTGGATGGATTTAGAGTCTATCATACTCAGTGACCTATCACGGAAACAAAGAACAGAATACCACATGTTCTCATTCATAAGCAGACCCTGAACATTTACCGTAATACTATAAAAATGGATTGGCCAGTGATGGAGAATTAAAATCCTTCCCAGACACTCAATCCCTAAGAGTTTACACTGCCTCAAGATCAGCTCTACAAGAAACACTTAAGAAAGTATTAAACAAAGAAGAAAGGAAAAAAAGAATGACAATGCCCTTCACAAGAATGCAGGAAAAAGACTGAAAACACTTATGAGTCAACCCAAAAAATCAAAAGAAAGACAACAAACAAACAGCAGCAACAACAACAAACTCTATAAGAACCTCATGACAGGGTTTAAACTCTCAAATCTCAATAATTAGCCTGAATGTGAATGGACCTAATGCACCAATGAAAAGACATAGAATGGCAAATTGGATAAAATATCATGAGGCTACAATATATTGTCTGCAAGAGACTCATCTCACCAGAAAGGACACTCACAGACTCAAAGTAAGAGGATGAGAAATAACATTTCAGGTGAACAGAACACAAAAGAAAGCAGGAGGCGCAATCTTAATATCTGACAAAATACCCTTTAAGCTATCAAAAATTTAAAAGATACAGAAGGTCACTACATAATGATAAAAGGTTCAATCCATCAGCCTGAAATATCCACCCTAAGCATATATACACCCAACATAGGAGCACCAACTTTCATAAAGCAACTTCTAGGTAAAAAAAAGATATTGACTCCAACACTATCATAGCTAGGGACTTAAACACCCTGCTAGCAACCCTAGACAGATCATCAAGACAAAAAGTCAACAGGGAGGTCTGGAACCTCAATGTGATGCTTGACCAAATAGACTTAATTGATACCTACAGAACACTCCACCCAGCAACCATGGAATATACATTCTACTCATTGCCACATGGAACGTACTCTAAGATTGACCACATCCTTGGCAATAAATCAAGCAAAAACAAATTTCATAAGATTGAAATTCTGTCATGCACCTTCTCAGACCATAGTGGAATAAAAATAAATATCAACACCAACAAAATTCCCTCCAAACCCACAAAGACATGGACACTAAACACCATGAGGCTAAACAACCCCTGGGTCACACAGAAATCAAAACAGAGATTAAAAGATACCTGGAAACAAACGAAAATGAAGAAACATCTTACCAAAATCTCTGGAATGTCATGAAAGCAGTCCTAAGAGAGGAATTCATATCTATATGAACAAACATGAAGAAAATGTAAAGATCACAAGTTAACAGCCTAACAAGTCACCTAAGGAAGCTGGAAAAGAAAGACCACAAAAACTCTAACTTCAGCAGAAGAATCCAGATCACCAAAATAAAAGCCCAAATTTGGTACATAAAAGACAAAAAGTAATACAAAAAAATCAATGAAACCAAAAGCTGGTTTTTTGAAAGGATAAACAAGATTGATGGACCCCTAGCTAGACTGACCAAGAAAAAGAAAGAAAGAGCCCAAATAAACACAATCAGAAATGCAAAAGATCAAGTCACAACTGACCCTGAAAAATACAAAAGATTATCACAGATTACTATGTTCACCTGTATGGAAACAAACTCAAAAACCTAAATGAAATGGAGAATTTTCCAACATCATACAACCTCCCCAGGTTGAAACAAAAAGAAATCGAATCCCTAAATAGACCAATAACAACCCAGGAAATCGACTATGTCATAAGAAAACTACCTACAAAAAAAAAAGAAAGAAAAGAAAGAAAGAAAAACCCTGGACCAGATGGCTTTCCAGCAGAATTACACAAAACATACAAGGAGGAGCTGATACCAATCTTATTGAAAGTATCCCAGGCAATCTAGAAAGATGGAGCTCTCCTCAAATCATTTTATAAAGCTAACATCACATTGACACCCTAACCAGGTAAAGATCCAATAACGAAAGAGAACTACAAGCCAGTATCCTTGATGAACACAGAAGCTAAAATTCTCAACAAGATCCTAGCAAATCGGATTCAACAACACATCTCAAAAATCATCCACCATGACCAAGTAGACTTCATCCCAGGATGCAGGGCTGGTTCAGCATTCGCAGTACCATAAACATAATTAAATATATCGACAGATGTAAAAACAAAAAACACATGATTATATCATTAGACACAGAAAAAGTTTTTGATAAAATCCAGCACCCCTTCTTGATAAAAACATTCAAACATCTAGGCACAGATAGAACATAGCTCAAAATAGTAAGAGCCATCTATGATAAACCCACAGCCAACATACTGCTAAACAGACAGAAACTGGAAACTTTGCCCCTGAAAACTGGAACAAGACAAGGAGGCCCACTCTCATACCTCTTTTTAAACATAGTTTTGAATCATAGCTGGATGAATCAGACAAGAGAAGGAGACCAGGGGTATCCAAATCGGAAAAGAGGAAGTCAAGTTATTCCTCTTTGCAGACGACATGATTCTATACCTTGAAAGCCCAAGAGAATCTGCCAAAAACCTCCTCGCACTGATAAAAGACTGTGTCAAAGTATAAAATAAATTGCAAAAGACAGTCGCATTCCTATATTTCAACAATAAACAGAAACCCAAATAAAAAGCACACCTACAATAATCAAATAGAAACCCAAATAAAAAACACAATCCCAGCCACACAAGAAAATGAAATTCCTTGGCATCTTCCTAACCAGAGATGTGAAAGACCTTTACAACGAAAACTACAAAACACTTCTCAAAGAAATCAAAGATGACACAAACAAATGGAAAAATATTCCATGCTCATGGATTGGAAGAATCAACATTGTTAAGATGTCCATTCTATCCAAGGCAATCTACAGATTTAACACAATTACTTCTCAGACCTGGAAATGACAATACAGGAACTCATATGGAAACATAAACGACCACAAATAGCCAAAACATTCCTCAGCAAAAAAACAAAACAAAACAAAGCAGGAGGTATCACACTCCCAGACTTTAAACGTTATCATAAAGCTACAGTAATCAAAACAATCTGGTATTGCTACAAGAACAGGCATATAGACCAATGGAACAGGATAGAGATTCCAGAAGCAAATACTCAATTTCTCAACCAACTCATCTTCAACAAAACCTCCACCAACAATCACTGGGGAGAGGAGAGCTTATTCTAAATAGTGCTGGGAAAACTGGCTGACCACACGCAGAAGATTAAAACAAGACTCCTACCTAGCCCCATACTCAAAAATCATCTCTAGATGATCAAAGACCTAAACGTAAAACCTCAAACTATAGGAACCTTAGAAAATACAGGAGACATCCTTATGGAAATTGCAACTGGCAACCAATTCCTGATCAAAATCCCAAGTGCCCATGCCATAAGAACTCAGATAGACAAGTGGGACCTCATCAAACTGACAAGCTTCTGCAAAGCCAAAGAAGCCATCAAAAGAGCAGGGGAGCAGCCCATATACTGGGGAAAAATATTTACCAACTGTATATCTGACAAAGACCTAGCATCTAGGATCTACAAGAAACTCAAACATGCTGAAAAGAAAAAAAAGTCCCATTACAAAGTGGGCAAAAGATATGAATAAACACTTCTCAAAATAAGACATATGAGCAGCCAGCAGGCACATGAAAAAGTGCTCAGCCTCACTAGTCATCAAAGAAATGCAAATTAAAACCATACTGAGATACCACCTAACTCCAGTCAGGATGGCCATCATCAATAACTCAAAAAACAACAGATGCTGGAGAAGATGCAGCAAAAAGAGAACACTGCTACACTGTTGGTGGGAGTGTAAACTAATACAACCTCTGTGGAAAACAATTTGGTGATTCCTAAAAGATCTAAAAATCGACCTTCCATATGACTCCGTAATTCCCTTACTGAGAATATACCCAGAGAAACTTAAATCACTCTATGAAAAAGATACCTGCACACGCATATTTATTGCAGCATTGTTCACAATAGCAAAAACATGGAACCAACTGTGCTGCCCATCAAAAGAGGACTGGATAAAAAAATAAGGCAGAACATATACACAATGAAATATTACACAGCCACAAAGAAGGACAAAATTATTAAATCCACAGCAACTTGGATGGACTTAGAGTCTATATTACTGAGTGATCTATCACAGAAACAAAGAACAGAGTACCATATGTTCTCACTCATAAGCAGATCTTGAACAAATATCGTAATACTATAAGAAAAGGATTGGCAGTATGGGAAACTGCTGAGGAGGGGCGGTGGGATTGGCAATAGTGGGAATCTTCTGGGGAAGGAGGGGCACACCTCATCCACAAGGGCACCTACATAATGAACATTTATATACCTAACACTGAATTGTATTCCACATCTTTAAAATAAAATTTTTTTTTTAGTAAAAGGGATTGGCAGTAACAGAATACTGCCAGGGTAGGAGGGGTTGGACACAACATCAGTAAGTGTACCTGATCTCAAACCAGGCAAAATGAGCACCAAACGCAGAAACCCAAACTTTACCCATATGGTATCCAGTTGTGAACCTAATCCTGAATTGTACCCAACATCTTTAAAATAAAATACATAAAAAATTATGCATTGATCATGGACTCAACTTAGTGTATTGTATCAAGCATTTTAAAAAACTAAAATAAAAACAAAATAGAACATAAAACATCAGAGCGTGCTGCACAAAGTAAAGGTGTCATCTCACGAAGCTTTAACTTCCAGTTGGTGTGTATGTTTGTACATGGTCAGAATGTGCTCTTCAGAAACATGTAACTTTTGTTTTATAGAGTTGTCAAGCAAGCATCGATCATTCTTCCTTCATCTGTCTGACCGGTCCTGGTGACTGCTACACACCTCTAGACAGTTCAAGGTTTGCCAAGCTCCTCATCAATATCCAAAGTCAAAAGTGTTATCTGATTTTCTTTGTATTGCCTCCAGACTACCACACTTTGTGTTTGGACCTATGACAAGGCAGTCTAGACTCTGCCATCATTCTTAATGACAGATAGAAATGTTTTAATCTCTCAGTCAATCATTCTGCCAGTTCCTCTTCTAGCTTGCCGGGGTACCCACACTCCCCTGCACAAAATCCACACTTACGGATGGCATAGGGTTCCATGCCAGAGAATGAAGAAGGCTGGATTCTCAAAATTGAGTTTCTTCTAGGAAATCCCTTATTTCTACTCATCCTTTTATTGATTGCTCTGACAAAGATTTTTCAGCTGCCCACTATGTGCCAAGTACTCTGGGCAGACAATGGTAAAAGAGACAGTCCTGGCCACTGCCTCCAGAACCTCACTGCCTCGTCAGCTATCAGAGACCAGTTGTCAGAAGAGATATACAGTATCAAGTTCTCTTTAGGACTAACAAGCACTTGCCACAAGACCTTGGGAAAACTATTCCACTCTGTCACTGAGGTTTGTTTGCTCAGATAAGTGTTCTGGCACGCTGAGAATCATAGACTCTTAGAGCTGAAAAGGTTCTTAAAGAGCAGCTCTCCTATTTATTGATGAGGAAACAGAGGACCCGAGAAGCGATGTCCTTTGCCCAATGACATATAACCTTCAAGGAAAATGTCTCCCAGCACTTCCACCCCAAACTCAGCACCTCTCCGTAACAGAAATGAACATGATACCTTATATATCATGTTGCGTATATATTATACATATATACACACACATATATATATTTTTTATATCTCATCTCTCAGTGAAGAGAGATCTTCAAAGGAAGTGTCCTACGTTTTGTACTTTTCAGAGAGGTGATGGTGCAAAATGTTCAAGCTGCAACTTGTGTTAAAAAAAAAAAAGCCATATATGGATCTTACAGATGGGTTTTTGACAAAGGCACAAGAATGAGAACAGCAGGAATCTCAGTTACCAGGAACATTCCTCTAACGCCTTGTATGTGCCTCCTAATAAATCTCCCTTTTCCTTTTTGAAGTTTAAGTGCTCCCTTATTGAGTGGCCTTCTGATAGCCAGGAGTCTCTTGGAAACAACAGCCTTGCTTCTGGTGCCTGGTTTTGGCTTTGTTTGTTTGGTTGACTGGTTGATAGGTGTTTTCTCCCTTTCTCTGTCTACTTAAAAATCCAACCAGCATGCTAAGGGCTTTTCATTTAGCTTCCTCAAATCCCCAGTAGTTTCCCTAAAAGTCTGTCCCATTAAACATGAAATCCACAGAACACACACCAAGCTACTTTTTCTCTCCCCTAATAAATCAGGTAAATTACTTCCTTTGTTTTTAAGACCATTTCAAGTGCACCTTTAACATTTTTAGTTAAGGTATTATTTATATTGTGATTTAATCAAGATTTAATCCACTTTTCAGCACACCATCGTATCGCAATATCCCTGAATTTTTCACCCATATTATTAAACTTGAGGAGAAAGGTAACATTTGCATCAGACATGACACTGATCATTTCCAGATTGCATGTGTCTCTCTGGCTTTTTAACCCACCTGAGTTTATAAGGCCCACTAAAATAAATACCAATTTGGTCGGTCAATGACTGAGTTGTATTAATAAATGCATAGAGAGATCTATGTTTATCTCCTCTTTCTGAAAACATAAGAGTCTTCTACAAATTATGTGTATACACAGCAGAAACCATGTGAACCTCCTGGTAAATGTTTGCCTTCACGCTCCTGGGATATGTTGTACACCAGATGGTTTGATCAAAACAAAATCATACACACACACACACACACACACACACACACACACACACACACTCACACACACATCTGAGCACCATGCCCCACTCCCGGTTTTGAGGGAGGGGTTTGAACTTTTTTTTCTAGTTTCATGCATGAGAAAGAATGTAGAAATACTTAGAATAATGACCAGTATATTCTGTGTTTACTGCTGCTTTCCCTCACTAGAGATTAGCTCATAAAATTTTACTCCAAATTAAACAAACTTAGGCTCTCTTTGCAACCAGTCAAGCGGCCACTTATACCAAAGGAAATCTTGACTTCCATCTCTAAGAGCTTGAATGGTCACTCCTACAGATAGATAACAGAGTTTCTCTTTTTTTCTCTCTCTGTTCTGCTAGTCCTTAGGGTTGCCAAAATATTTGTCTGGACTCTGCTCCCCCATGCACTTCATCTGGAATTAGAATGAAAACGACAAGAACCACAGATAAAATTTTATTTTAGAACGTTAACTTTTCTCCTGCTGTTTTTTAAAATTATCTCATTGTTCCAATGATAGTTATTTAGAAAATTCAGACAATCAAGGATTTTACCAACAGGTGGGCAAGAAAGCTCCCTTGACTGTGGCAGAGAACTTCCAAAGACAACTAGAATAGATTTAGGAACTCCCTCACCATCCTATCTTTTCAGCTTTTTCTGGGGATGATTAGATGTTGTCTTCAGAAAATCCAAATGAGAGGATGTGTATAAAACCACCCCATTCTTTCCCTCGAGCAGAGTAAAAATACTCAATGGATATTAATTCAGTTAGAATCCCAGGCTTCAGACCATAATCCAAGATGCCTGTAAGGGACTTTGAGAAAGAAAACAAAAAGCCTCAAGGTCATGACCTCACCAGCCTTTTTGTCTTCCTCTCTGTATTGCTTGGATTTCACAGCCTCCAGCCCCACTAAACAATATTTCTACCTGGAAGAAGCTTAGAGAGGGTTTGAACTTTAGAGGGGCATTTATAAAGATCAGTTGATGTGAGTCCCCTGCTTCCTACCCCTAAAGGTCTGCTTCTTGTCAACGTGCCCGCCTGGAGCCATGGTTGTGTTTTTGTGTGGTCCTATTCCCATTTTTATGGATTGTTCGTGTATCCTGGAATCCCTGGGATACTTCAATTACGAAAATTGCCATGTGCTGGGTCCTTTCGGGCTGACAAGCCTGCTTTCCTTTCTCTCTAAGCTGGGCTGTGTTTGTTTACATAGGAAATGTCCTCTTTCTTAACATTCGCTGTTTCAACATCCACTTAGATAGCTCCATAAAAAAATAGGTGCAAAAATTAAGAAGAGAGGCAAGAGAAGGAAAAAGAAAATACATCTGTAGATTCCAACCAAGAATTTGGTTCAGAACAAACTTGGAAAATCAGAGGATGTTATTCTTTCATCGTTGAAACAATGCTTTATTTGTCCTCTCCGGGCAATGAAGGCTACCCCGGCTTGGATCAGTGGGTTACGTTGTGCAAAGTATTTTTCCTGTTTAAACTCTGTGCTTTCTTAAATGTTATCTTTTCAAAAGAAAATTAGATAACCCTATGTCCCCAGACGATATCCTATTTGTTTGAATAGGAAATGCTAATATTTTTCTACATGTTTTGCATTGGTGTCAGTGGAAACTCCGTTTGTTGGTTAAGACAGGCCCCTCTAAGCTCTGGGAATCTAACTGGCTGTTTTCCAGAAGCAAGGAGGTTCAGAGTGAGTTTTGAATATTCATCTTCATAGCTGTGTAAATCATCTATATTATTAAGTAAGAGGAAAGAAACTTAAATTTACCTTTTCTACATTTAATTAACTTATCTTTAAATGTGTCATTTGATAAGGATTTTCCTTCTTAATTTCTCTTCTCTTTACCTCCATTCCCTATGTTACTTCTGCCTCCAACCCTGTCTGCTACCAAACCAACTTCTCGAACTCCCTGCAACCTCTACTTAAAGACCATGTTTAATTAGTCATTGCTCCCAAGAATTTCTGCTCCATTCATCCGTCCCTGCATTCCCATTGGTCTAAACCAATGCCTCTTGCATGGTAGCTCCAACCCTGTCCATGATGAGAGTCCCCCTCCCCATCCCACAGGACCCCAGTTGTGTTCAGGTCCCTGTATCTGACATCATAGGAAGCAAGAGTAACAGCATAAATGTGTTACTTAAACAACAGATTCCCAATGCAAACAAGTTCTCTACTACGACACATCAACCAAGTTCTCCATAGGCAGCACTGCCCCATTCAAAATGTTTAAGGGTGGGATTTATCATTAGCACCCCAGTTTCCATTTTTCAGTACCTTCCCTTCAAACACACATGTTTAAATACCCAATACCATCTCTCTTCCACCGATGAAAAGCTGTTCCTAAAAAATTCAACATCAGGTATTTATAACTTAATATAAACTTAAGTTGGCATGTTCCTTCTCCCAATGGCACTTAGGTTTTGAGCCCCACAACTAGTTAAGGAATTGAGACCTGTCTTCTTTTAATGATGTTTTAGCCGCCAGTGTTCAAAGAGGAAAGGCAGTACTTTGGTCAATAGGACGCACTCATTGTCATTAAAACACACCACACAAATGGTTTGCTGCTCCACTAGAACAAGTAAGGCCTCTCCTAAAAGCCCTCCCTACGTGTCTATTTAAACTCAAAGCTTTAAGCCTGAGATCCTTCCAAGCTAAATGATAGCACTGCTTTCCAGCCACTCTTTAATCAAACAGCATCCTTAACCATAGCCCTGGCAAAAACAGGTTAGTAGCATTTATGCTCATTGTTAAGTAAAGTATAAAAGCAACAATGAGCAGACGCAGGTTAAATGTAAGCAGCAAAGCTTAAATCTGGGGGCCTTTCACTTGTGCAGGCCTTTCCCCAGATCCTAGTAGAGGACCTAACAATTCTGTATTCATAATTTTATATCTATCCCAAAGAGGGCCCCAACATATAAGCTTCAGGTTCCACAAAACTTAGATCCACCTGGTTATGGAGTGCATGTGTCCCCCCAGCAAAAAAATTTCATATTTGAAGCCTAAACTCCCAGTGTAACTATATTTGGAAATAGGGTCTTTAGAGGTAATTAAGGTTAAAAAATATGGGTGTGACCCTTTTCCAATATGACTGTCATCCTTAGAAGAAGAAGAGACACTAGGAAGGCATGCACACAGAGAAAAGACCAAGTGAAGACACAAAGAGAAAGGTACCATCTGCAAGCCAAGTAGTGACATCTCAGAAGAAACAGAACCTATCTATATCTTGATCTTGTACTTCTAGCCTCCAGAACTGGCAGACAACAAATTTCTATAGCAGTTCTAGCAGACTAATACATACTCCTAGAAATTAGATACTATTTTTTAACTTTTCACTAGCAAATGTTATAAATGCTAACGGTCAGTGCTAACTGAAATGTGGTGAAACAGGTAGTCTTATATATAATCAAACATACATTGTCAACAGTACATAATTCAACACAACTTTTTGGAAGGAAGTTTGAAATAAGTATTAAGAGACATCAACATACTCATTTTCATCACTCCCAGAAATTCTTCTTCTGGGACTCTATCATAACTACATCACTCAAAATATTTTAAAAACTCTGTATACAATGAAATTCATTTAAGTATTATTTACAATATTTGCCCATGACCAGAAACTCTTCCTCCCCATGAATCAAAGGTTGTGTGACCCTTGGATTTCTGAGGGAATCTTCCAGAGTTTGCAGATTTCCAGATTTGACCGTAGATACACGTGAAACTGCATTGGTTTATTTGCACAAATGGCTACAATAATCCTTTCCATTCTTGTATGCATACCCTCTTGTCATGTGATATTGATGCTCCACCCGTCAGGAAAAAACAGTCCATCTCTCCATCCTTTGACCTGCGTTTGACCACATGACTTGCTTTGGCCTACAGAACATGGGCAAATATGATGCAAACTCAAAAAACACTTGTAAAATACTTGCTCATGAATCTCGCCTTTTCTTTATGTACTTGTAACCATGAGACCATCAGGCAAATGAGCCCAATCTAGCCTGCTAGAGAGGTCACGTGCTGAAAAGCTAAGACACCCTGACCAACAGCTTGCCAACCTGGTTGTGTGACAGGGTCCATCCTAGACCCTCCAGCTCCAGCCAAGTGGGCCCCGGTCAGACCAGCTATCTCCACCAGCCACAGAATCATGAGCTAGATGTATTATACATGTTTGTGGGTTCAAGTCTCTGAGTTTTGGATGGCTTGTTATGCAGCAGAAATTAACTAACACAATAATTTTCCCTATAAAATGCCTATGGGGCAAATACACAGTTGGCAAACTATATTAATATCGATAAACTTTGTTAATATTGTCATATGGAGCAATCAGTTTGTGGACTAGCTGACCTGCTCCTGGGTTCCAATCTTGTGATTCAGATTCCCCAAATGCTTCAGTGAAATGGTTGCTCACCACATGCCATGGACCTTTGGATTACCTGAGAATATCTAACATCTTGAATGATAGACCTGCAAATGCTGATGCTCTAGTATAGTTTAAAACTGGAAGTGAGCAGAATGCTCTATGTGAAAGGTTTTCTTTTCATTAAACTACTTAAAATCATGACTGAGAAGACAATATAAAAACATGGCAAGTGTTTCGATGTAGTATTAAATGAAAAGAGCAGGATACAAAATTGCCTTTAAATTATAATTAGAAATTATAAAGAAAAATAGCTAAATAACAACACTGAGGGAAAAGACTATAAAGAATTATGCCAAAATACTTTTTGCTTTAGGGTGTTGGATTATAGGTGTTTTCCTTTTTTATATTTTTGTAAGATTATATTCATAATTAATTATATTCATAACTTTTTAAAATTTATACATAATAATTGTAAAAATTGAAACCTGGTCAGGAGTAGGACCTATCTGTTTGTTTTATGCTTTTTTAACCATACAGACTCTCTCTACTAGCTTAAAATCATAATTTTCCAGAAGATAAAAATGGCTTTATTTCTGATTTATTTGGCTCTTACTAAGACAGCACTGAAGTTTTGTGTTAATTGGTTTTAATTGCTTAAGACCAATTTAGAACACCTTATGAAACCAAGATAAACCCAAATCCACTAAATTAAAATTTATTGAAGCCTCATGGGTAAGTTTCAGTTTGATTCTGATCTAAACTAAGAGCAGAAAAAAAATCATGTCACTATCTTTTTAGGTCTAACTACTCTAAAAAATGACTCTAGACCCAGTTACCCAGCTTGGAATGAGGAAACTGTAGTCATTCTCCAGAGAAAACTCCATTTAAACCCGAAACTTCTGCTAACTAGTACGCATTAATATACCCACAGCCAGGAAGACATGAGAGAAAATGATAGAATCAGACAAATTTAAGTGCTTTCCTCTGGCTCCCCCTTAGACAATCTCTTTAAGGACAGGAGCTTCTTTGACTTTTGACCTCTGCCACCCCTATTTTTGAGCCAGTCTTCCTTCATCTCACATCTATCACTGCACCATATGCCCAAAGGAGTGAAAATGGTTTCGTCTCCATGAAGTTTTCTTGTGAAAATTAAGTGGAAAGGGTTTGCGTCAGTATGGGCTCCAGCCTCCCCCAAACGATCACCATAGATTTCCCACATCACTGCAGTGAACTTAACATAAATTCTTAGGAGAACCGTGTCAGTCTCTGTTAATAAACATGGTTCCAGCATACAAATTCAGTCACATTATGAAATCTAATATGGCAAAACCATAACACAGAAAGTCTGTGTGATTAGAATATTACACAACTGTCACTCACTTTCAATCCCAAAACAGCAACAGACTCCATGAATATGTAAAAGAGCAGTATTTTGTTAGCATCATGGCTTTGTTTACCTGGGGCTCCCATCACCCACACACCACCATGGAGAGGTGTTTCTTAGAGCTGAACTTGATTCCAGGAAAAGGTCGGTCCTGAGAGAAAAACTAGAACTATAAAATGTCAAGCCAGAACTTCAATCGTTTGCCAATTACCCTTTTTTGCTCACCAGACACTGTACCTCTGCCCCCTATGAGTGTCAGGGTTTTAAAACTGCAGAGATTGACAGAGCCCTCCAAAATGGTTTGGCTTCTTGAGCAATATTTATAGCAGCGTTTTTTTGTTTTGGTTTGGTTTGGTTTGGTTTGGTTGGTTTTTTGTTTTGTTTTTTTTTTGAGTAAGAGTCTCATTCTGTCTCCCAGACTAGAGTGCAGCAGCAAAATCATGGCTCACCACAGCCTCAACTTCCTGGTCTCAGGCAATCCTTCTGCCTCAGCCTCCCGAGTAGCTGAGACTATAGATACAGTCCACCACACCAAAATAAATTTTCTGATTTTTTTGTAGAGATGAGATTTTGCTATATTGCCCAGACTGGTCGCAAACTCATGGCCTCAAGCAATCCTCCCACCTTGCTTTCCCGAAGTGCTGGAATTACAGGTCTGAGCCACCACACCCAGCCAACAGCAGTGTTATTCACAATAGCCAAAAGGTGAAAACAACCCAAGTGTCCATCAATAGATGAATGGATAAACAAATCATGGTATATACATACAATGGAATATTGTTTGACCTTGAAAAGGAACGAAGTTCTGATTTATTTGAATCTTACTGCAATGGAATTTTAGATAGATCTGTTTAAACCCAATTAAAACTACCTTATTAAACCAAGATAAGTCCAGCCTCACTGAATTATCCATTGTTGAAGCCTCTTGGGTGAGATCCAGTTTGATTCAGAGCTAAGCTACATGCAGAGCAAAAATCATGCCTCTTAGGTATAACAACAGAGATGAACCTTGAAAGCATTTAGGCTAAGAGATATAAACAAGACACAAATGGACAATATTGTATGGTTCTACTTACATGAGATACCAAGAATAGGCAAATTCATAGGGACAGAAAGTAAAATGGAGGCTGCCAGCGACTGCGAGTAGGGAGGAATGGGGAGTTTTTATTACTTAGTACAGAGTTCCTGTTTGGGATGATGAAATGTTCTGGAAACTGACAATGGTGATGGTTGCACGACATTGTGAATGTGCTTAACACTACCTAGTTGCACACTTAGAAATCATTAAGATGGCTACTTCTGTGCTATATATATATATATATACACATATATGTATGTATATATATACACCTTACAATAAAACATTAGAAAAGTAAGACTTGAAAGAAGTGGGATAAAAAGAAGTGAATGCAACTTCAACTAGTCTGTGTAGCACACTGCTGTACCTCAGCAACACTTTCATCATCTTTTCAGTCTTCACTAGCACAGCTTCTTCAAGACTCCACGTAGTGTCTCTTATTTTGCAGATAAGAAGACGAAAGATAGTATCAGAAGACTAATAATAAAGCCCCCAAGCGCACCCCCAAGTTGGGCGTTAGAATGTGGATGCCCTTGTTTCCATCCTATCTTTTAACCAATGACTTGTGTCTCATAACTTCAAAGTTATGAGACACTTATCTTATGCTATAAAGAAGGAATATGTGTTTCTAATTTAAGTTTTATCTCTCTGCTTTCTGCATAGCCAAAGTCCATAGAATGAAGGCCCCCTGCTATGCACATATCACATGCTCAGTAAGCAAATTTTTCATCATTAAAAGCAACTTAGTCTTCACTTACCTGATACCAAGAAAGACAATAATCATCCAGGTAGAGATATAAAAACAACCAGATGGAGATATTTGATTTTATTATTTGAAGAAATACATAGCAACGGATAATTCCTCAGCAACAGATCATTTGAGAAAGAAAAAGAAAAGAAGATTGGCAGCAGGGATGATTCCTAAAGAGCTCACTGGTGATCTACAAGGTTCAGAAAGCACTCAAATTTAAGGATTATTTTTCACATCTACAAGTGACAGCTCTTTAAGGTCCTAAAAGTGTTAGCCAGTAAAGTGACGTTGTACTCACTGATGTGGGAAGGTTTTAACGTCTGGTTCTCAGTCACTGAAACATGAGTTCCATCTGCCCAGACTTTCAAAGGAATGTCTTTTCTAAAATCAATTCTAACACCTCGAGACGGACCAGGGCAACATTTCCCAAAATGTTCTCCAGGGATTTGAGTGCTAAAAGATGTGCCTCAAGGAAAATGTTCTGTGGTCAATTAATTTGGGAAATTCTGCTAAATAAGATCTCCCACTTGAAGATTTACTTTGCACTTGAGTGTTTTAACAACTCCCTGTATGTGTATTACCGACCGCTTGCTTTTGCTACGCTTCCTGGCTCCATGGAGAAACGTGGTCAGGTGACCTGCCTTAACCAATAGAATTGGAGCAAATATTCTGTCCACTATATCTAAGCAGAAGCTTTAAATGTGCTTGAATAGTTTGGGTCAGACTCTTTGTTCCTGTCTTCTGCCATCAGAAGAGTGTTCCAAATAGGGACTGCTCCTGCAGCCTAGTGCTGGGATGGAAAGCAACTGGAGCCCTGCAGAGGCAAAGCAAGTCAGAGCTGACCTACGGATCTGGATGCAAGAAATCATGTTAGGAGAAGCGTTCAGGTCTGATGGATAATGAGAAACCCGCTATTTAAAGCACTCTGGTGCTTTAAAGGTTCATTCCTTCCCAGCTATAAAGAATTATTTCTCTGAGCAAAATCTAGAGGAAGCTGCTAGAGGATGAGATTCACCCAACCAGGAAATAACTGAGGAAACGATAGCAAAAGGACTAATGGTGAGTATTTAATGCATATAATTGTAGAGCTAGAGTTAAAACCAGGATGAGGATGCGATTAAGTATGAACATGTTATAGTTCTGACATGGTAAATAGGTTGATGTCATTGGGAGCCAGGGTTCAAACTAAAGAAAAGAAATACAAAATTAGAGTGCGGACAACAAAGAAGAACCTTATGGGGTTGGATTGGAATTGGAAGCATCAATGTAAATTTAAAAGATGTCTTTTTTAAAGTTTTTTTTAATTCTGAAAGCAATTGCACTCCATTTAGTTATGATCAGTCCAGTCTTGATTTCTAAATGCCACTGCAAACTAAAAGGAACCAAGTCTCCTTGAAAAAATGCTGGATTCTGGGGCTGGGTAGGGAAGATAAAGATGAATCTGGAACATTTTGCTGTTCCAGAAAGTAAGGAAGTGCTCACAAGAATGAGAGTGATGGTCAAAAGAAGCCAGACGCCAACTTAAAAGAGTTCTCACTGATCGATCTGGGACAATTTGAACATCAAAACAAATGGATTAAAATTCATCTAATAAAATAGGAATCTCTAATAAAGGATTTTGAAAAGAGAGAAAAGAAGGAAAAGAGGAAATCTTTCCTTAAAGTAGGATGCAGACTAACAAACATAAAAGTAGTGGACCCACCCAAGATCGAAGCCTTCTCTCACACCCTTTGTCTGGGCCACTTTCTCCAAGTCACATCCATACATGTGTCCACACAGGCCCTGAGAAGCAGGAAGAAGCATCCTTATCAACCAGACATGTCTAAGAAGGACAGACTTCTCAAGAGAAGTTTTCACAGTGAGAGAAGCCAAAAATAAATAAATATAGAAAGACATAAAAATAGAGCAACGGAGTAACCGAATAAGAGGTGATGATGGGATCCAGTGATGGGAACAGCAAGTCCCAGACCTGCTGGCTGCAGAGAAGAGAGCTGAGAACAAAGAAACAGAAGACTGCCTTGTTATTCCACAGCCTCTGAAACCACAGAGCAAAATACCAATTATGCAGCATGAGCTGCCATCACCTCCTTTTGAATCATCACTGATATCAATCACCGATCACTTAGATTTTCCTACTGATCCTGGATGCATCCTCAGACTCTTGTTCAATACAACAACCCACTAGCTTTTCATCCAAGGCAAAAGATGTCTTCTCTATGTGTGTGAGAGTGTCATGAGGTTGAGGAAAGGAAGTGAAAGAAATCAAGGCAGGGGAGTCTTAACTCAGCTGGGTCTCAGTTCAGCACCCATGTTCGTGTCAGACCTAAGCTAGAAACTTTTATGATAAAAGAGTACAGGACATTTTAGAGCTTTCCACCCAAGCAACAATGATAAACTTAACAATTATGGCACTCTGGTGCTTTAAAAGTTCATTTCTTCCCAGCTATAAAGAATTGTTTCTCTGAGCATTCCAGAAAGCTTGAATTTAACTATGGAATGCCAGAACAAGTATGTCTAACTAACTGAATCTACCTGCGGCACTGGGAATTTTTACAATCGTACCTGAACTGAATGCCAATCAAAAACTTGTGTTCAACTTTTACACCTCCATTTAAAAATCAACAGTGTAGACTGTGAGGACTCCAAGGGAAATAAAAGTTCAGAAGTTTTTCCATGATCTCTAAAGTCCCAGGAGGCTGGATCTATTCACTATGAGCACTAGAGTGTGAGAGAAGTAGAATAAGAATAATGCAGAAAAGGTTTAAAGTTTTCACCATAAGCCTGGGCTATAGCCCTGTTTCTCTCAAGTCTGACTTTCTAGGCCTCAAAGCCCACACATATTTGCACGACTTCTCTGAGATTTACAGAATCTCCTACCAAAAGCTCAACTTGGTGACTTAATATGAAAATCATCCTCAGGCCTTATACATTAATCTAGAGCAGGGATCAGCAAACTCTTTCTGTAAAAGGGCCAGAGAGTAGGTATTTTCGGCTCTGCAAGCCGTACAGTTTCTATCTAACTACTCAACCCTGCTGCTGGAAAGGAAAAACAGCCACAGACAATACGTAAACACAAGGGCATGACTGTGTTCCAGTAAAACTTTATTTACAACAGCAGACGTGAGCTGGATTTGGGCCATGGCCACAGTTTGCTCGCCCTGGACACAGTTTGCTGAGTATTAAGCACAGCCAAGTTGCCAAGTGGTTTTCCAGATGTAGATGCCAACTTCCCCTCCATCCCTGGTAGGAAACCTTTCCTTCTGGTGGTTTCTAACACACCTTTGTTTTAATATCCAAGGGGATGTTTATATGCTATGGATACATCATTGTCCCCTGATTTCTTCTTTATACAGTATGATGGGGACTACTGTGATTTAGCTTACCAGCCACCTCTCGGAACAAGCAAAGTCCGAAGGTTCCACTGAACAGACTCCTAATACACAGCTAAAATGTCATCACTGGAGATACTTTTTTGACCCCACACTTGAGTTTGCTGGAAAAGCTCATTTTGCCTTTTTATTCCTCACCCTGCATTCTGATGGCTTCGGGCTGTATTTAAATTATCAAGGGATGTCAACAAGTTGTGAGGGACAGCCTCACACTGGCAGGAATTACTAGAGGGCAGTGATCAATAGCAGTATTTTGTTAGTATTGCGGGATCACCCTTGACTCAGGAAGTAAGTGTCCCAGTGGTTTAGGTGAAAGCTGAAATGGACAAGCAGTTCCACCCAGGCTGCTCAAAGCCACAAACCTATATTTGCCCAAAAGTATTCCTGCCCAAAAGACAAGGGCTGCTGCCATCCACCGTCTGCGGAGGAGAGGGGGTAGCAGAGACTCACAGAGTTCCATTTACAGCACCAGGAAATGTGTCCTTCTTGCTTTCTAGGAAAGGGTGATTGTCTTATTCCTCTGTGATTTCTTCTACAAGTAGTAAAGGCCATTTGGAAAAGGAGAGCTTTGAAACCTTAGTGATGTTTTTTGACTTCAGAGATTATCTGGCACAATGACCTGCTGAATGATATCAATGTGGAAGAGATCCCCTTGTGGTCCACAATGCCCATGCTGGCTTGGTCTTCTGCCTTGTACTTTTATTTCAACATTTACTTGCTTTAAAGTCACATGCCTTATACAAACTTCTAGAGCTGGAAGTTGAAAGTCAAGTCCACTGAGATCATCCTCCAACCCTAATTTCCATAAAGAATACATGTACCTAGAGTTGTTTTTTTCAAGGAAGATGAAGTCAAAGTACCATTCCCACCTGAAATCACCTTTTCTGGATTTACCCACACTACTCACCTAATTAAATCTGCCTCTTCGGAGAAGCCTTGTCCCATGTAAAAGCTAGAAGTGGCTGAGTGTGGTAGCTCACGCCTACAACCCCAGCACTTTGGGAAGCCAAGACAGGAGGATCACTTGAGCCCAGGAGTTTAAGACCAGCCTGGGCAACATAGCGAAACCTTGACTCCACAAAAAAAAAATTCAAAAAATTAGCCAGGCATGGTGGTGCCCTCCTGTAGTCCCAGCAACTCAGGAGGCTGAGACAGAAGGACTGCCTGAGCCCAGGAGGTTGAGGCTGTGGTAAACTGTGATTGTGGCACTGCACTCCAGTCTGGGTGATAGAGCGAGACCCTGACTCAAAAAAAAAAAAAGCTAGAAGCAACCTTGCTCAGTTCTGACCTACTGTAGGATTCCCTATACCTCTCCAATATATCGTTTTCAGGCTTGCTTTTGGGCCACAATATACGCATGCCTTATCCTCACTACTAGCTCCTATTCATCTTCATAGTCTCCACAGGGCCCAGGACAGTGCCTCATGTGAGAACAGGAACACAATCAACACACCCTGAATGAGCAAAGTAGCCTCTGCTTCCATCTCTGGGATTCGAGCAACCATCATAAGCACTAATATTTGTCATGATACGTCATGATGTGATCACATGGGACTTTCCTTCCAATTAAGATCAGAAAACACACAAAGCCTCTGCTTCCTCGATATAAGGGAAAAATCAGACAAAAATCAACATCAGACTTGTCTGTGGGACTTGTGAAGAGCAGTGGACAAAGGAAGGCTTGATGAACTGAGTTTGAGAGAAAGACAGTTATTGCAGATAGGAAAACAGAAAACCACTTGCACAATGATCTTGAATTATTGTCTTGACTGTACACAACAGGGCCCTACATTTAGAACAGCACTAGGCTTTAAAGTCTAGAAGATACGAGGGAAACCACAGTGAGTTGGCTAAACAAGGATCCCTCTGGGGCTGGGTGTGGTGGTTCAGACCTGCAATACTAGCACTTTGGAAGTCCGAGGGGAGAGGATTGCTTGAGCCCAAGAGTTCGAGACCAGCTTAGGCAACATAGTGAGACCACCACTCTAAAAAAAAAAAAAAAAAAGTAGTCGGATGTGGGGCATGGTGGCCCGCACATGTAGTCCCAGCTACTCAGAAGGCTGAGGCAGAAGGATCACCTGAGCCCAGAAGGCTGTTGTTGCACTCCAGCCAGGGCAACAGAGTGAGACCACCAGACTCAAAAAAAAAAAAAAAGAGAGAGAGAGAGAGAGAGAGAGAGAACCCTCTGGTCTCCTCCTTGGCAACTCCAAGCTCCAGCAGAGGGCGCTCTGCACACTGAGTCAGTTTCTCACCCTGAGAGCATCCTCTCAGAGGAGAATTCCGACCAAATTCCATAGGATGGAAAGCTGGCCCTCTGCCTTGGGATGAGAACAGATAATGATGGATGAGGCCAGCTTCCAGCGAGACTTTCATTGAGGAAGTTCACTTCTGAGCACTGACACTTTCTCCCGCGGATCACTGAGTAGCGCTATTCCACAGGGGCCCCCAAGAAATGGAAAGAACATCCAGCCAGAGGAATGTTTCCCATTTAAAAATTGGCTTTGTGGAGAAGTAATTATGTCCTAAGGTAAATTTTGAATATAAGAAAGGACAGCCATTTCCATACATGAAATTACACCATTTAACTTTATAGCCATATCTTTCCTCAAGCAGTTAAGTTAATTTTTAGATGAAGGGCTTGACTGTCTATTTTTACTACATGTAATTTGGTATTCTGTAACTTTCACAGCCTTTGCTCTTCATTTCTATGTGAAAACTCATGGAGATTATCAGGAGTGTAGTTTCACCCATTCAGTCACATCTATGGGGTCTGAAGATTTATGACAGGAGGGAGATACTTCCTCTCCAGCAGAGTTTGTGGTAAACCAATTCTTGGGGCCACCAGACTGACTGCAGGAAGTCTCCTTTGTGATGTTTTACTTGGTTCACGGGTCTGACATAACCTGAGTTGAAAGCAGCTATTCTGACTTAGTAGATATATAAAAAAATTTTTCTGTTCCCTGGCTCAGTTTGCAAACCTGTAAAATGGAAATAGAAACATTTACTTATGTCACATGAAAAACTATAGCTAAAATTTTTCTCTCATAATTATGATATGAAACTAAATAATAAAGAGATATTATAATAATAATAACCAAAACACCAAAAGAATGCAAGTTGTGGAAAAACAGATTTTGTTTTTGTTCAAAAGAAATGACTATGCTCTATGGACTGTATTCAGAGGGAAAAAAAGTGGAGAGTGAGAAAAAAATTGTTTAACTAATAGAAGAGGGAAGAAAAACAGCAGTGACATAAAACCTTGGCAGAGTCTTCCGGCTTCCTGGGAACTGGAGGAATTTCCCCAGATTGGTCAATCTCACAAATCACATATCTTCATCCTCCATTTTTGACAAAGTGAATTTGACTCTGTAAAAGATTTATTCTCCAGTGGCTCTATCTATCAAAGACAGAGATTCTTAATCAGTTTGGTTCAAAGTTCCCTCTGTGAATCTGGTAAAAACCATGGTCCTGTGTTCAATTAAAATTCACATAGGCATATCATAACAACAACAATTACAATAATAACATCTGATATTGAGAGAGCACTTTGGGGCCAGGCATTGTGTTAAGTGCTTTATATACATTTTTTTAATTGAATCCTCACACTAACCCAACATGGCAGATATTATTTTCCCCATCTTATACATGACTAAAAAAGGTTAAAGAGGTTAAGTAACTTAGCCCCCCATGTAAAAATTTACTTACAAGTATTCACCCAGGTTAGGAACCCTGCCCTCTGTAAGCAGAGTAGGCACGCACAAGAGTTCGTCAAGATGTTCTCAATTCTGAGTTCATTCCAGAACATCAAAAGACATGGGCATGTATGTATGTCTATATACATCCACACACGTGTATGTGCATGGATGTACGAATTACCATATCTGTGAATCAACCATTTTTATTTCCGAAGCAGTTCTCTAAAGTTGCTTAAGCCTGGTGAAGAGTTTCATCTCTATCAAGCTCTGCTACCTGATAAGATACTAACATCCTATGTCGACACCACAACCCCACTCATCAAACAAAAACTGCACTCCATAGCCACAAGCTTCTGCACTATCCCTAGGGAGGCATCATATAAAGTGCTACCGACCAACAGACAGGTTCACAGTTCTTCAGCTGACATTGGTAATGAATAACATATTACCTTGGGTCTTGAAACCCCTTTCAGACCCATTACCGATGAACGTCCTTGTCACTGGGTTGATCTCAGACTGGTGTTTAATCACGGGCCTGCAATGACATCAGAGGTCTGGTGCTGGGCTTTGCAGGAGAATCTGGGGGAGGGGTAATTAGTAAGTACCACTGAGGGAATCCCAAGAAGAGTCACCGTGAGTCTCATCGGCCTTTCAGCAGCCAACCTCCAGGTGAGGTGGTGTTGATTCAGCCACAGGCTGGCCCTAAGTCATCTGGTCCACACAGACTTGCTGAAGAGACCATCAGCATCTCATCAATCTTCCAAAGGGAATTTCAACCTGAAGAAGCCAACCTTTCCTTCAGGCTTCCAGGGCGTCTGCTCAATGGCAAAGCAGCTTTAGAAAGAGGGTGCTGACTATCAGTTACAGTCCTCACTCTTTGGTCTCAACAACAGACTTTGAAGTCTACATGGTGAGCTAAAAACTCCCTCCAATTACAAGAAATTGTCAGAGGAAGTTATCCAGTCCTCCGATAGTGTGAAGTCACACCAAGCCGGCTACAGTCCTACAAAGATGAGATTTCCAGGTAACACAGAGCTGAGATCTGTGTTATACACATTTGCTGATTTCCCACTCAAATGTAATGACCTGACACCTGTCCAAGAGAAAACGATGAATTAACAATGACAAAAACAATTAGAAAATATCAGAGCGATGTAACATCACAGTTTATTTAAACTACAGTGAATGAAAGGAGTGAGCAATCATCAGCTATTTCATCAAGTATGAAAAATAAAATATCCACATAAAGCCAAGATACTTTTCCAAAACACCATCCTGGAGTTATTTGCCACCAACTAACTTTCCAAACAAATCAGTTGTTGATTTGTTTATTTGCTACACAACCAGAAACATAGGGCTGATGAAAGCACTCAGATGCTGGTGGGGTGAAAAGAGAATTCAAAAATAAATCACACCACAGAGCAAAACACACTGCAAAAAAGCTCAGGACTCAGGCACACCTTCAAAGTCATGTTATTCTATGCTATTCATACCACTTTCCTTATTTATGTAAAACAATTTTTGTTTTCTTTTCCAGAAAGAATGCTGCCAATCGCCAGAGGCAGACATGTTTATCAAGCTGTGTATCTTGAAGTCTGACATAAAATCTGTGGCCTTTGGTACAGCTGAAAAACACTCTGTCAACACCATGGAGAGAGCAAACCCGTGGCGCTGGCCTCAACCCAAAGAGCGTAGGGGAACGGACAAAAATTTGACTCAAGGCCAAAAATTACAAGATGAGGGAAAGTTAGGCTTGAGGCGAACAAGCCTTTTCCATCGAGTCTGTTTAATATCTCGTGTAAGCATCCAAACCACAAATCGGTCAGTGCTTAGGTGAAAAGACAAGTTTTTCTCCCTTTTGGAAAGCTATTTTGCTTAAGCTCCTATGAATACATCAATTATATTAGCCCTGAGAGTGTCTGTCAGTGCAATGTTAAAAGGTCCACTATTTTTCAGACTGCCCACGTCAGAAACAAAATACCCTTCAAACTCCCTGCCCTGGATTTCTTGGGTGAAAGAACTTGAGAGAGGGGGGAAAAAAAAAAAAAGCAGAAACTGCAAGATTGAGAACAAGAAGAGCCACTGGTTTTAAGTAAACATGAATTCATATTTACCAGCTTAATAAAATCCCCCCAGCACTTGTGTGCCTTCAAATTCTTCAGCTAGTCAGGAAAAATGAGTCTTTTGTGACAGAAGGTGTGAGGCCAAAAAGCAGGTTGTCAAAGAGTTCCTTCCCTCCAAGATAGCTGTGCTCAGAGCTGTGGGAAGCCAAGCTTAGTAAGGGAACAGGACTCTGTCCTCAGTTTTTCTATCAGAACCAGGTCTCTGGATTCCCAGAGAAGACATCTACAACATCCTGACACCATGCTGCATCAGGATTATGTAAAGAGAAGCAAACTGAGGTTGGAGATAGCCCTCGGGCCTTTCTGTAAAGATAGAAAAAAGGATGATCCTAGCAGCTCCTAATTATGCAGCTTCCAATAGACTTGACTGTTACCTGGTGATTGTCAGTCAATTGCAATCACCTTCAGCCTTAAAACTGTTGTTTTCATACATCACGTGTTCTTTCCAGAGTTTCTCTGCCCCTGTCTTATCCATCCCCAATCTCCACCACCTTCAGTTGCTTACATTGGCCAACCAGCCTGAAATGGGAGAGTTTGAATTCTTCATGCTATGTGCATAGCCAACATTCCACAAGATTTATGTCACTAAAGCCTGTGAAAATGACAAATCGTGGGAAAGACAGCCAAAAAGGGAAGCAAAAATAAATCCAACTATGATTTAACCAAGGGTGGCCCAGTACCTGTAGCTGATGGGTGCTGTGATACCCTTAAGGGACTTGGATTTAACAAGGGAAATAAACTACTATATGAGGATCTTTAGAGTATTCTTGTTTCCCATTCAGAATCTCTTTAGAAAGTTTACCTTTTAACCTTAAGTCATAATCCCAATGTGTCAGTGTGGTCACCAACATCTGGACTGGTTGTGTGAGTGACTGGGAAGAAGGGAGGTTCTTTTCTAGGAGATTTTCTCTAAAAAATAAGTGTAAATATGGAAGGAGCCCAGGTTGCCTGATGTGCCTGCAGTCATGGAAGTCCCCGGTATGAGGGATGAGGATGACCACACTGTAAGGCGAGTTTTCCATAAAATAACCTTTTTGTCCCGATCACCAATTGGTGAGCTTACTGTAATCCCCCTACCCTACAAAAGTCACCAGCGTCAGGAAACTATGACTCACCCATGAAATGAGATACCATTCAAAATCATTCTCACTAAGATCTTTTAACAACAAATCGAGATGCTGTGATACGATGTTAAATGAATTAAAGCAAGATATGGCTGGGTACTGCATTATAACCACAACTGTGAGACCAGTCTGCATCTGAGGACAGCAACACCCTAAAACTTTGAATTGTGACTACAGGTGAAGGAGTGTAGATGGTGGTTATTGCTTTGCATACTTTGTATTATCTAAAATGTTCTATAATGAGTATGGATTCATTTTTACATTTTAGAAGTATATTTTAACATAGAATAAAATCACAAACAGGCATCATTACTTCTTTCAATACTCCTTCATTCATGGCTTGAGGTCTCAGAGCGAAAATGGCACTGCTGGAAATAGATTTCTATTTTAGAACCTGTTTTCCTCAGTTTTTCCTGAGATACTTAAAAGTTCTATTGACCTTAATGGAAAAATGGAGGGAAATTTGCTAGTGAGTTTGGACAAGCACCCAGACCATCTAGAATTGGTACTCTCTAGAATTACACTAACCCATAGGTAGCCACTGACCACTGCAGCCACGGAGTATTTGAAGGGCAACTGGACCAGACTGAGCTGTGCTCTGAATATAAAATACGCTCCAGCTACTGAAGACATGGGAAGGAAAAAAAGCATGTAAAATATCTTATTAATAACTTTATGTTGATTACACATTGAAATAAATTTTGGAGGTATTATATCAAATAAAAAATATTTTTTAATAATTTAATAATTTCTTTTTCCTTTTTCAAAATGTGGCTTCTAGAAAATGTAAAGTGAGCTATGCAGTTCACATTATAGTTCTATTGTTTTGAAACTCTCTAGGAAAAAAATAATCTGCAGAATGTAACTCAATTCTTCATCTACCCTTTTTTTAGAAAGATACAAGATCCTTGGACAGACACGGTGGCTCATGCTTTTAATCCCAGCGCTTTGAGAGGCTGAGGCGGAAGGACGGCTTGGGCCCAGAAGTTTAAGACCAGCCTAGGCAACATAGGGAGATCTCATCTCTACAAAAAATAATAATTAAAAAATTGGGCGTGGTGGTGCACACCTATAGTCCCAGCTACTGGGGAGGCCGAAGGCAGGAGGATTGCCTGAGCCCTGGCTGCAGTGAGCCATGATCATGCCACTGAACTCCAGCCTGGGCAACAGAGAGATGGCCAGACCAAAAGAAAAGAGAGAGAGAGAGAAGGAGAGAGGCTCTGAATACGCACAAACTACTAGCCCAAGTCATATTTATGGTCCTCAATAAAATGCATTCTCCTGCCCTGATTCCTAGCTGTGGCTAGGAATCAATAGTCAGATCATTTCAGTTATTTCCAAATGCGGATGAATTGAGAGCAACTCGTGGGCAAAGGCACTGACAAGCCGCACCTAATGATGATCTGGCCTCTCTTCAGACTAACACGGCCCACGTAGCTCAGAACTCTCCAGCTCCCTAATATCTGCCTCTGTTCCCATGGATTCACTCCCACATCCGTGTAACACTTCATTCAAAGGACGCAGTCCCCATGTGGGACAGTCTCAAGTATTCACAGCTCCCAAAGGCCCTGCCAAAGGGACTTCCTCCACGTAGCTGTCGGCCATCTCTCAAAGTGCCCCTGCTGTGAGGGGACTGAAAATTATTGCTCTTCGAAAGGGCAGGGGGAAATGAAAGGAAGGATTATATGTGCCTGAACTGCTAAGCCAAACTCTGAGCAGCAGATCCTCCAGAGAGTGACTCAGGTCCACATGATGTTTTTCGGGGACGATGTTTTCACCAGGACATGGAGAAGTGTGCATTCAGTCACCCGGCCAGAAGCTACAACAACTTCAGTGGCCAGCCCATCCCACAGTAAACATGCACTGGGGTTCCTTTTTCTTCCTGCTCAGAGCTGCATTCTCTCTCCGCAGAGGTCATTATAATAAATAAAACCTTTATAATCAGCACGAGAGGCAGAGGATATATTTTGCAATGCAGGGGGGTCAGGGGTGACTTTAAAAAAAAAAAAGCAGGCAAGTCACAGACTCCGCAGTTGCTATACCAAGGCTCATGAAGGCAAACTGAGTTAATAATTCCAGATTATTCTCTTAAGAGTGAATAAACACATAGTCCTATTCTGGTGGATTTCAGATTTTAACAATCTTCCATAGAATTCGCTTTAATTTAATCAAGTTCAGCAGATTCAAACTCTTCATAAAAATAAAGATTTTTTTCATCACAAAGGAGTAAATTCAAGTTTTTCTTCAAGGATGAGAAGTTGGAATCCTGACTCTGAGTGCCATTTCTGCATTGTCTTCATTTTATCCGTCTGCAAATTTAGGGCATGGTTTCCAAGTTAAAGCACTAAAGGAAATGAAACTATAAACATAAAAAAATTATGATTTTTTTAATTTTTACATTCTTATTAAGACAGAACTTAGGATGCAAAAGCTATACTTTATTACTTTAAAATATACCCCAAAATCGCGACATTAGAGGATGTTATAAAAGGTGACATTACAAGAATATTGAATTCATATTGGAGGGGCTGCTGCATACAAGGAAGAATCAAATTTAAAAGAGAATTTGGTTAATTTTTAAATGTTGCCCAAGTAATTACAGTCATTATACCTCCCTGTGGAGCAGCAAAGAACTGAAAACATCAAGCTGCTCTGCAAATTTTCCAATATACATGTATATATAATGTTAAAACATACACATGTGCACACAAACACATATAGTGAAACCAGATTTTGGAGTTCAGCTATTGCTTGCCAAGGTCCACCCCAGAGCAAATATTTACTGCGGAGTTACAAAGTTTTCCTAAAGGAGACCCAAAATGGAAGCGTTTACATACGCTGCGAGCACTTTATGTGCACAGAGGCCACAAGCAAGATATAGTTTAATAAAAACATTTATGGATTTTGAAAGCAAACACAATCCAAGAGCCTTGCACATGTGGGAAAAGATGATATTTCAGCCTGACACGTTTTCTCTTGAAGATCCTTTGACTGTTTGCAGTGAACAAACCCCAGTTTCCCCTGAGGCCTGCTAATCCATATTGTAAACCATTCGCAGGAAGCAAACGAAACAACCCAAGCCTGCCATCGCAGACAGCCATGTGGCTCGGCGCTGCCAGAAACTTCCCAGCATGGGCCAAGGTGAATGCTAGACTGAGAACTGGGGTCCTCTGACCTCAACCGTGTCCACCTTCTCTATCAAAGAATCTCTCTCTGAACTCCTTTCATCCTCCCACCTATCAGCCTCCCTCAGATTCACCATCGCGAAATGAACATGATATTTGCAAAACTTCGGAAAAGATGCACCGGCGTGCGGCCCACTGTTTCCAGACCTTTTGGCTCTTGTCTCCACTGCCTTCTCGCGTGGTCTGAGAGACCACTAAGTGTGCACGGCCTCAGAACCGAAGTTTTGCACTTAAACTTAGTATTTTGCACGTTCGCCCCATCTTGCTCTGCCGCTGGGTCCTTCATTCGGGCATTGGTGCCGCGTTCCTTACGGAACCCCGGGCTGCATCCACCCCCTTTAGCGCAAATGAACAAATGAGGAATCTTATTGGTCACGCTGCAACATTTACAAACTGGAGAAGGGAATTAACGTCAAGCTGGACAAACTTCTGGAAAAGGCCTTGCGAAGTCCGCTGTTCTATCCTTGGGCTCTATCGCCCTCTGGTGGCTTCTCCGAAACAAACCCGGTCAGGATTCAGCGCCTCGAAGGTTCAAGGGTCCCGCCCTTGGGGACCGGGAACTCCCCAGGGGGACAATGATGAGAACTGAGGGGGAAGGAGGCTGGTGGGACGAAAGTAAACGCGGGAGAATAGGGAACTTGAGGAAATGTATCCGGCAAAAAAGAGCTCAGGCTCCTCCACCCCAAACAAAAGAACATTCGAGCAGGCCCCAAAAGGCGGAAATCTTGATAAGGGCCCGCTCTGTACAGGCGAGAGACTGAGGCCCAGAAAGATGAAGTGACTTGTCCAGGGAATATGGCCGCTTGTGACCAACCGCCCCACCCCTGGTCCCGCTGCTCTCGGGGAGATGCCGCCGGGAAAGACGGAGGAGCTGGCCTTGTCTGTTTCAAGGCGCGAAGGGGAGATCAAAAGAGGGGGCGAGCCGCCCGGGAGATGTGCGCGCGGGGCCTCCGTGATCCCCGCTGCCGGGTGGCCCTGCGTGCAGCGGCCTCCGGCCAGCTC